>NC_134809.1:26953040-26978040 GCF_046742065.1 Oratosquilla oratoria | reverse complement strand
ATGCCTTACTACACTGCATTTGCCTCACTCAGTGTGGCGGGCGGCACATAATCCTCCATTCCCCAAACGTTGAGATGGTGTGGTTGTATATTGTCAGTGTGGATGTGTGGTTTGACTTGCCTCCCCCACCTCCACCCCCACATAAGGAGGAAAGTGCCTTTGCTTGTAGTTCTCCAAGAATGGGAAGACAGATGGAAGTTGGATGTCAGCGATGCTGCTCTAGTTCCTGAGATATGTCAGCTGTCATTCTGCAATGAATATATATATATATATATATATATATATATATATATATATATATATATATATATATTTATATGTACACACATTTTACCAATGATGTGTTTTCAATTTATTTAAATCTCAGATTCTTTAGATCGTTTGGCAACATTGTCTACATTTGAGCTTTTAGTTTTTGGTTGGAAATGTAATGTTTCATATGAAATGAAATAAAATATTGAAGATTTCTACCTACCTTATCTTCCCTTCCGCGTGCTGGAATTTTCTTTTTCCAAGTGGATTTGCAAAAGGTTTTTTCAGGTATTTGCAAATTCGTAACGGGTTGTCGACACAAAACCTACAAACTAGTAGTAACAGATGACTATCGAGATGCTACGTCATGTCGCCGGGAGCCAGTCGTCTTGGACAGTTTCAAAATGGCGTACAACAGTTCATATCCTGACGACACAGTGTCAGTCTTGTGCTGTGTGCTCTGAGTTTATAAAGTCTCTCCAGTAGAATGCCAAATTCCGAATTACTTTTTTTTCCTGTAGGGACACCCTGAAAATTTGCAACATGAATAGATGCACGTGAAACGAAAGATAAAAACAATCAGTACCTCAGCCTTGTATGTTGCCCATTGTTACGTGCATTTCCAGAGCTCGCGCGCAGAAAACAGTTTCTATGGGATCTACACACTCCCAGTATTGTACCCGGGATCCAATATACATACATACATACATACATACATACACACATACATACATACATACATACATACATACATACATACATACATACATACATACATACATACATACATGACCGAAAAAAATGGGAGAGAGAAGAGGGGAGGTGAGTTGCAAAAAAGGAAGGAGATCGACATCACTGAAATCTGAAGCCTGTTGTTCTGAAGCTGATTCATAGGGAAATTCAGTTCCATATAATGATAATGATATTAATAATGATGGTAGTAATAGTAATGCTTATGCTAATGATTATAATAATAACAACAACAACAACAACAACAACAACAACAACAATAATAATAATAATAATAATAATAATAATAATAATAATAATAATAATAATAATAATAATAATAATAATAATAATAATAATAATAATAATAATAATAGTCATGATAATAATGATAAAACATTAATGATAATGATGACGATGATAATAGTGGATGCAAAGGTTACGATCCCCAAACATCAAGAGAATAAATAAAGAAAAGAGACTAAATTATAATGAGGGCTCCCTCGGCTTCTTTTATGAGCTTGGAAGTCTGCTCAGTGAAATGAAGACTTTAATTAATCGCTGCTTTCCAACTATGCTGCGCCTGTATCGTCACCATCCTCCTCCTCCTCTTCGTCCTCCTCGTCGTTCTCCTCCTCCTCTTCCTCCTCTTCCTCCACCTCCTCCCCATCATCATCATCACCGTCACCACCACCATCATCACTGTCTATCATCTTCAATACCTTTCTCCTCCTCCTCCTCCTCTTCCTCCTCCTTTCCCTCCTTTTCCTCCTCCTCCTCATCACCATTCATTTTCTTGTCCTTATTCTCATTCTTAATATCATTTGAATTCTCATTCCAATTCCTATTTTCGTTTTTTATTCTTATTTTTCGCACTTCTATTCTTGTTATCTTTTATCATTATCTGATCTTCATAGATGAAAGAAAAATTCTCAGCCCTTACTCATAATTCTTGTTACACACACACACACACACACACACACACACACACACACACACACACACACACACACACACACACACACACACACACACACACACACACACACACACACACACACACACACACACACACACACACACACACACACACACACACACACACACACACACACACACACACACACACGGCGCAGTGGTATCGTTCGCGGCCGACACTACGGCGGGCCGAGTTCGAATCCCGCCTAGGCCTAAAATAATTTCAGTATCGATGCGCAGCGAATTGTTACTCCAACTCTCGTGAGTGGAGAGTTGGGTGTGAGTGTGCGTGTAAGGTCACAGCATTACCCATAGATCAGTCATATATGAGCTCTGAACTCTCAAGCGGGAAGGTGATAGATGTCAATCACGAGTCCAACACGTGATCCAAGACCATGGTGAATCACACACACACACACACACACACACACACACACACACACACACACACACACACACACACACACACACACACACACACACACACACAAGTTTAGATAAAATGAGATATGAAAACTGGACACACGAGCATAGCTCCCCTTCCTGTAAAATACAACTAGGTAAATACAACTAGGTAGGTAAATACACACACGTGCTAAATAATACGTGTCCATCTTTATTCAGCTAATATGAATTGTCTATCGTTAATGTGTCTAGGGTGTTAACAAGCGGTTAGGAATTCAGATCGCAATTATCCTTCCAATCGCAGCATAAATAACAACCAATTTTCGGTGTCAAGTTAGTTACAAAGATCGAGCGAAAGCAACTACTCGAAGCGAGAAGGAACAAGCGCTCTGATTGGTCACCAGAGAAGTGTGTCGCTGCTATTGACCAATAGAATGAAAGTTCTCATCTGGTATGTCTGTTTTCAAAACCACGGTTTGACAATCATTGTTAAGAAGTTTTGTCTTGGAAGTGTTAGTGAATGCGCCTTCTCAATTATTTTCGAATAAGAAAAGGAGATGTGTCGGCGCATCAGACCATCTAGATTTATTATTGTGTAGTGGTAGAACAGTGAAATTAGAAGAGTTAGACATTAATGACGAAGAATAAGTGATTTGTGGATGCACTAGATTTTTAGAACTGATTGGTCCAATGGTTAACGAGCAGCTCGGACGACGAACTTAAGGTAACCAGAGACTCTCCATCCTAGAAATCTAGAATATTTTCTAGAATATAAGTATATGAGATCAAATGCACTTACATTGTTAAATGTTCATGTTATTAGGTTTGTACATTTATTGTTTATATTTTCTTTCGTAATCGTAAAAATCTTGTTTTTCCTTGTTCTATGATTTTGATATATGTTTAGTGTAACACACACACACACACACACACACACACACAGAAGAGAGAGAGGAGATTTGATAGCTATTTACAGAATCATGAAAGGCATAGAAGTTATTGATAGAGAGAATCTGATAAAATGGGATGATGGAAACACAAGAGGACACGGAAAGAAAATCAAGAAGGACAGCTATAGAAGAGATCTGAAAAAGAACAGCTTTCCTCACAGAGTAATAGACAGTTGGAACAAGTTTGATGAAAAAATAGTGTGTGCAAGAACAATACATGAATTTAAAAATAGTTTAGATAAAATGAGATATGGAGACGGGACACCACGAGCGTAGTTCTCCTCCCCCTTCCCGTGAAATACAACTAGGTAAATACACACACACACACACACACACACACACACACACACACACACACACACACACACACACACACACAAAATATGGTGTGTGCAAAAACAATACACGAATTTAAAAACAGTCTAGATAAAACGAGATATGAAGACGGGACACCACGAGCAAAGCTCCCCTTCCCGTAAAATACAACTAGGTAGATACACACACACACAATATGGTGTGTGCAAAAACAATACACGAATTTAAAAACAGTCTAGATAAAACGAGATATGAAGACGGGACACCTTCCCCATAAAATACAACTAGGTAAATAAAACTAGGTAAATACACAAAAGACTCAATTAGGTAAAACTAGGTAAACACACACACACACACACACACACACACACACACACACACACACACACACACACACACACACACACACACACACACACACGGAGGTCCGGGTTCGATCCTCGCCCGGGGCTGAAATAATATCAGTATCGCAGCGCTGAGGGGTGTTACTCCAACTCTCGTGGGCGGGGAGTTGGGGGTGTGTGTGTGTGCAAGGTCATAGCATTACCCATAGATCGGACCTACGAGCTCTGAGCTCTCTTCCAGGAGGGAAATAGCTGTCGATCACGAGTCCAACACGTGATCCAAAGACCAAAGACCAAGTGAATACACACAGACACACATACACACACACACAGACGCGCACACAAACACACACAGACGCGCACACACACAGACGCACACACAGACGCACACACACACACAGACGCGCGCACACACACACACACACACACACACACACACACACACACACACACACACACACACACACACACACACACACACACACACACACACGACTCAAACGCAGTGACCACTCGTTAGAGTAGTATGAAAATAAGAAGAATTTCAAACGTTCTAGGCAAATTGCCAAGTGCAGTACGGTACCTCTCACATACACTTGAATCAAAATATCATGTTTAGAATAGTATAAATATGCTAAATTCAAATGCTGGAGTAGGATTAAAATTAGATTCAAAGTGTACAATGACAACTTACAGACGAATTTCAAAATATGTAGTCAGATTATCAAGCGCAGTATGGCATCACATATAAATCAAACGCTAGAAAAAATATATGTATATTTCTTTAGAATCCCAGACCTACGCGATATTGCAATAGAAAATTAAACATTCATTTTGTAAATAATTATACATCAACGTAATATAAGTTTTCCTTGGCGGAAAAAAAATGCTAAAAGCAAATACACTACCGAACGAAGCTGCGACGATAGGTTCGAGACGCCATATTGTCGACTGTTCAGTCCAGTCAACGTCATTTTGAACGATGGCCTTGACGTTGTGTACCGGGTGTTTTCTATCTCCGAGTGACATCACCACGCTACACATTTTTTAAACAGTGCTACGGAGCTTAGCTTCATGCTTTTCTTGAAGCAGTGAAACTCCTCAACACCTCTTCGTCCGATTGTATGCCAAAACTGGCTGTCAACATCCATGATGACGGCTCTGATGACCTCTAGGATTACAGCTACCGTATTGATAAATGCAGGTAAGGTTAGGTTAGACAAATTTATCATACGTTAATTTCTTCGACCTCCGCATCTATCAAAACAAAGGTGTCTCAAACAGTCGTCGTGGTTCCGTTCGTTAGTGTATTGCTTTTAGTAACTTTTTCTGTTATTGATTTCCACCAAGAAAAACGTATATTACACTGATGCATTATAATTTAAAAAAATGCATATTCAATTTTCTATTGCTATATCGTGTAGGTGTGCACTTCTAAACTTTACCAAAAATAATAATGTAAGATGACATAGATTAATGAAATTCAAATGCTGGAATAGGATGAAAATTAAATTCAAATGTATGTGTGCACATGTACACATATGTATACACACACACTTTTCTTTCTATTTGGGAACCGGGAGAGGGCCACCTCTCTCAGGCGGCCTAATGTACTCCGGACGCTAACCTCGGGAATTAAGGTTAGGGACAGGATTATGACCAAAAATGGGGTTAGGATAAGGATTAAAGATGAGAATGGGATTGGGATTAAGATTGAGGAGATGGAGGTAGTATAGACACGGTAAAGGAAACATGGACTGGAGGTGAAGCTTTTATTCCTGACGTTTCGTCTAGCGACTTTCTCAAAGAAAGAAAGTCGTCAGACGAAACGTCAGGAATAAAAGCTTCACATTCAGTCCATGTTTCCTTTACCGTGTCTATACAACTTGTTCACATGGATTTTCATTTGAGATGGAGGTAGTTATGGGTGATCCTATTTCTTAAAGTATCAAGAGTGGGACTATTAACTAACTGAAAAGGGAGGCGACTTCACTCTTGGATGCTGCAGGGAAGAATGAACACTTAGATATGTTGGTGCTTGTTTAGTATGTGTTGCATTGTAGGTTGTGACTGGCTCTAGTTATACGTGTATTTCTTGGGTGCAAGTTTCTTTGTATCAGCTAAATTATTTATGGTTTTGTACGTCTTCTTGTTTCAAGTAGTTCATGTCAGATTTTTTTCACTAAACACACGCACACACACACACACACACACACACACACACACACACACACACACACACACACACACAGGCACGCACACACCTCGTGGCGCTGTGGTCAGAGTTCTCGCCTGGCACTACGGCGGTCCGGGTTCGACCCTCGCCCAGGGCTGAAATAATTTCAGTATCGCTGCGCTGCCGGGTGTTACTCCAACTCTCATGGGCGGGGAGTTGGGTGTGTGTAAGGTCACAGTCTTACTCATAGATCGGTCATACGAGCTCTGAGCTCTCATCCGGGAGGTTAATAACTGTCGATCACGATCCAACACATGATCCAAGATCATGGTGAATCACAGACGCACACACTCAGACATACACAGACACACGCAAGCACACAGACACACGCACGTACGCACATACACAGGCACACACACACACACATACGCACGCACGCACACACACACACAGACACACGCACGCACACACAGACACACGCACGCACGCACATACACAGACACACGCACACAGATACATGAGCGCGCGCGTGCACATGGTGTGGTGATACCGCGTTCGACCGCTAATTCAGCGATCCGGGTTCGAGTCCACCTAGGGCTGAAAAAGAATCACTGTCGTGACACTGCGAGCCGGCATTCTAATTCTGGTGGGCAAGAAGCTGGGTGTAGTATGTATGTGTGTAAGGTCACAGTATTACCCATAGATCGGGCTATATACTGTATGAGCTCTGAGCCCTCATGCGGGAGGGTGATTGAAGTCAATCACAACTCCATAACGTGATCCATGACCGTGGTCTGAGCTCTCATCCGGGAAGGTAATATCTGTCAATTACGAGTCCAACACGTGATCCAAGACATACACAGAGGTCTTGCATGCCTAAGTACCGCCCCGGGGCAAAGTTCTTAGTGACTCCCCTCCCTCCCCTTCCCTCTCCCCCTCCTCCCCCCCTTTCTCCCATCACCATTTCCCCATGTACCCCTTTCCTTACTGCCTATTGGTTTGCGAAATAGTTAAACAGATTTTAAAATTTGTATTTAATGTATCTATTGGAGAAAGGAAAAAAAAGGGGAAAATATTTCATATTCTATTGGTTCTAACGCAAAATTCGTATATTACGGTAAAATATTCAGGGCTCCTTTGATCTTTTTTTTATTATAATTATCTTGTCAGCCTTGTGGGCGGCATGTCCGGGCTAAAATTGCCGCCCCTCTAAATGTGCCGCAACAGGGCATATGCACCCCCCCACCCCCTCGTGTGAGGGCCCTGGACATACAAACAAAATTTCTCAACTTTTACATAGCCACCTGGACAAGCATAATATCTCCCTGGCTGTCGCTTTTATAGACTTTTGGAAAGCGTTTGATATTGTTGACCACACTGTTGTAGTCATACGATCAAGGGCATACGACTAGGGCCCTATCTCCATCTGACAGCATGGGTGGTCGACGTCCTCACTGGGCGACAGCGGACCATCAGGCATCAGGGGTCAATATCCTTCCACCTCCTCCCTGACCTGTGGGGTTCCCCAGAGCACTAAGATAGGACCACTAGGCTTCCTCATCTTGATCAACGATGCTCTCCCGGACACCCCGTATCGGTGGAAGTATATTGATGGCAGTGTCATTGGTAGTCCTATCAACATCAGGCAGCCTGACTACTCACCACTGCAGTCCACCCTGGACAAACGTAGACTGGAGACAAAAGAGTGACAATTAACCACAACTAAACCGTAGTGATGCACTTCTGTGAGCCCTCACATGCAGTGGCTTGTCCCCAGCTGTCAGTAGGCGCCCATTCCCTCCAAATGATCCAGTCCACTAGACTGCTTGGTGTAACGGTGAATGGTCAGCTGAATTGGATCAACACTTACGAGTAATTAGAGAAGACTCGGAGAAATCACTTAAGGCCGTGTCAATTTATCATTTATTTACAACCTTTCTTCATACACACCTGTCTCTTGCCCTCTCTTTTTCTTTTTTGCTCAATTTAGATTCCTCATCCATCTCATTCTCGGTCTTCCCCTTAAGTTCATTCCATCCATGTCTGCCTTCCACTCTCTTTTTTGTTAGTATTGCTTTACTCATTCTTTTCATATGTCCAAACCCACCCAGTATTCTTTGATCGACCCAATATTCTACCGCTGCTCTCCACCTCACATCCTCATTTCATACTATTCATCCTTGTAACCCCCACTTATCAAGCACTTCATCTCAAACACATTTAAATTTCTCATTTTTTGCCTCTCTTAAATTCCAAGTCTCTACCCCATAGTATTGTAGGTACGATCACCACTTCTTAGACTTCATTTTGTGTCCATCCTTAGATTATTCCTCATGGCAATTTTCATTCCCCCAAAACATTTACTTGCTGTCCTCACCTTACGGTTTGTCTACACCCCCCACTCCTCCATTCCCTGCTACATATAACCTTAAATACTTAAAATTATTCACCTTCTCTCGCATCTCTTCTTTAAGACTTACCTCCAACTCCCTACCTACCCCAACCCTTTTACATCTTAACGCCTTGTTTTTACCCACACTTTCAACTTCCCCTATCACATACCTTCCCAAATTCCAACATTAACTGCTTTAGACCCTTCTTTGACCCTACCACAAGTGCATTGATATCGGCAAATAACAACTGGCTCACTTGCCACTTCTTTCCACTTTCACTAACCATCTCCAATCCCCTGTCCATCGCATTTGCATCCTGTAGCACCCTATTCATGTACACGCTGAACAACCATGGTGGCATAACACAAGCCTGGAACAGCCCCACTTTCACCTCAAAGTACTCATTCTTACCATACCAAACCCGAAGGCAAACACGTACAATGCCATTCTCCCGGCCTTGTCATAAGGTTTTTATAGATCTATTAAAGTCTGCCAAAAATCCTTACATTTTTCTAAAAACTCGCACGTCTGCATTACTACAATTTTTTTTTATCCACGCACCCTATACCTTTCCTAAACCTATATTGCTCCTCCCCAATTACTCTCTTTGTTCTTCTGCTAATCCCCTCAATTAACACCCATGTGCCTTTCCAACTATAATAAAAAAAAAAATGATCTCTCTAATACTATTATATTTATATATTTCCCCTTAGGCACACATTAAACAACCTCAGAAGCCAATCCACCACAACTGTTCCTCCCTTTGTCAAACACTCCGCATGACACCCATCCAACCCAGATGCCTTTCCAGCTTTCATCAATTCTAATGCTCTTTATACCTCATTTTTACCTATAGCCCTGTTATTTTCCTCTCCCATCACAGTCATTTTCCAAGTTCTCTCCACTTTCACAATCTATTGTCCCCTAACCTCCTCCACATTCAACAACTCTCGGAAATAATCTACCCTATCTTCTAACCACATTCACTTCCATTAACATTAGATCTAAGGATCTAAAATCGACCCTCCAGAGCACAAAAGCTGCAAAAACTGCTCAGCAAATAGTAGGTTTTATTGGAAGAACATTTGAACACAAGACTTCAAAAGTAATAGTTACTCTATACAGTTCTCTTGTAAGACCTCATCTCGAATACTGTATTCAGTTTTGGTCCCTATACCTTATAAAAACAAATTAAATAGGGTACAACGTAGAATCACTAACGTGATCCCTCGTCTATTTGATAAACCTATAAAGAGCGTCTAAGTGAACTTTATTTAGCTTATCCAACGTAGAATGAGTGGTGACTTAATTGAAGTCTTTAGGATGTTCCATGGCTTCGTTAATATGAACGTAGTTGATTGTTTTATTATGACCCGTAATAATATCACAAGAAATAATGGTTGCAAAATAGTCTATCAGAGGTCAAACACCAATGAATCAAAAACCTTTTCTCTAACAGCATTGTAAATGTTTGGAACAAACTATCTGTTCATGTTGTGTGTTCAAATACATTAGACACTTTCGATAAACGCCTAGATAAATATATGAAGTCCAACCACAGTCTAACTGATTTCTCACCAACGTGAACTCAGACACTTAAATTAAGGCTGTGGTTCTTGACTGTCTCCAGTGTTTTACACCACTTTCATTTATATTCAACTTCCTTCTGTCGCACACCCTCTCAAACATAATCACCAACTTCCTCAATCCTCAGATCCCATCAACAGCGCAGTGTCGTCAGTAAACAACAACTGGCTTATCTCCCACTTTTCTTCCATTTTATTTAACCATCTCCAATCCCCAACCCATTGCGTTTACGTCTAGTGCCACCCCATCCATCTATAAATTGAACAGCCAAGGCGACATAACATATCCCTGGCGAAGTCCCAGCTTTACCTCAAACCACTCAGTCTCTCCATTTCTAATACTAACACAGGCTCTACTACTCATGTAAAAACTCTTGCTTGCTCTTAAAAGCTTTCCTCCTATCCTTTAGATCTGCAAAACCTCCCACAATGCCTTCCTCTCTACCCTGTCATAAGCCCTTACCAAATCCATAAAAGTCCAAAAAACATTCTTAACTTTTCCAAAAGCTTTCTCACACATCTACCTTACCACAAAAATCTGATCCACGCAGCTCCTACCTGTCCTAAACCCACGCTGTTCCTCACCAATGACTCCCTCTGTTCCTCTCCTAATGCTCTCAATAAAAACCCTCACATGAGCCTTCCCAACTACACTTAACAATCTGATTCCTCTAAAAATACACTCACACTTGTCCCCATTTCCCTTGTAAAGTGCGACTAAACAGGCACTCTTCCAGTCCTTCGGCACTCTACCCTTTTTTAGACAAACATTAAACAACCTCATCAGCCAGTCCACCATCACTGCACTTCCTTTTTTTAGACACTTCGTATGACACCCATCCAACCCAGGTGCCTTACCTGCTCTCATCATTTTAATAACTGCTCTCACCTCATCTTTCCTTATTTCTCCTCCATTTTCCTCATTCATCACTGTCATTTTCTTAGCGCTTCCCACTGCAACTACCTTTCCCTCCCTATCCTCCTTCACATTTAACAACTCCCTAAAATACTTTACCCATCTTCCTCTTACTGCCGCCTCTTCCATTATATATATATATATATATATATATATATATATATATATATATATATATATATATATATATATATATATATATATATATAGCGGAAAGGTGGTGAGATAAATACAGGGAATGGTTGGGGATTCATTCTGACGTTTCGTCCTATTCAGGACTTCTTCAGAGTATATTTATTTCCAAGTAATCAACACCCTATATACCCGACGAAGATCTCCGGGTTCCCCTACGGTGACCTCACCCCTCTTCCTCTGCTATGCCTCGAGAAGTATTAACCAGCTTGTCGTTCTTATTAATTTAATAAGCCCATCGCGGTGGTTGCTTCGATGGAAAGTGATGTATGCTGCTTCAGTTAGTTATCTCCTTTTCTTAGGAGGTCCTTTCTGTAGCACCTCTATTTTGTCCGAGTCCGGTAGGTGGCCATGGCTGTCTGCAGTACATGGACCACTAGCGAGTTTGATGTTCGGTGGGCCCTGACATCATTCCCGTGCTCATTTGTCCGATTTTTAATACCTCTGCTGGTTTCTCCGTATTAGCTCGTAGGACAGTTTCCACACGGTATCTTATAGATGACGCTATTTTCCTTTTTGCTGACCACGACTTTGTTTTGTTTTTTGACAGCGGTTATCTGTCCGTATCAAACTCGAGTCACTTAGGAAGATTGGGACGTTTGCTCACTAGAGCCGGTATCAAAACTGCACTCAGCATAGACAAAAATAGGAGATATTGTCAGAACCAAAACAATATATATATATATATATATATATATATATATATAATATATATAATATACATATATATATATATATATATATATATAGATATATGCTTTCAGGATTTTATCATACTTACTAAACATTTTCCAACCAATCGTAATGGTTCTTTTTATTTCATTATGATGGTCTTTGGTCACTTTCACTATCAAGTCTAAATAATTATACTTTTCAATTTCTTCAAGACTCTCATCATCACTTATAATCCCATTACTTTGAACTTTTGTGTTGAATATTGCTTTGGTTTTACTCTTATTCATTTTTAAACCTACTATAAGACTTTCCTTGTTCAGATCTCTCAGCATGCCTTGCAAGTTTTCTGCTCTTTTTGAAATAAGAATAATGTCATCCGCAAATCTTAGGTGGTTCAAATATTTGCCATTAGTCTTCAAACCTTTTCCCAACTTAACCTGAAAATATCTTCCAAGCAAGCTGTAGATAATTTGGGTGAAATTGTATCTCCATGCCATACTCCTTTCTCGATCTTGATCTTTTCTGTATCTTTACGTAGTCGAATTATAGCGGCACCTTTCGCATAAATCTTTTCTAAAACCCTTGCGATCTGTTCATTTGTACCCTGCTTGCGTAGTGAGTTAAGTATTGCTATTTGTTCTACCGAGTCAAAGGCCTTCTCGTAATCTACAAAAGCTAAACAGAGTTATATTGTATTCTGTCGTTTTCTTAATTAGTTGGTTCATCGCCTGCAAATGGTCTAGAGTCAAATATCCGCTTCTAAAGCCTGCCTGTTCTCTCGGTTGGTTTCCATCTAAAACTTGACTTAGTCTATATGTAAGGATCTTGGAGAATACTTTATATACATTTGATAGCAAGCTAATCGGTCGATAGTTATTAAGGTCTTTCTAGTCTAATAGGTCGATAGTTATCAAGGTCTTTCTAGTCTTCTTTTTTATCAAGCAAAATCACTATAACATTGCACCATGATTCAGGAACGCTTTCTTGACGTAAGCACTGGGTATACAATTGAGCTAACTTAATATGAACTTCTTTTCTTGCGTCTTTCAAGAGATCTATCGATATACCATCTTCCCCAGGTGCTTTTCCTTGTTTCATATCTTTTGAGCAAATTTTGCTTCTTCCTTTGTAATCTCTGGTATATTACTAACGTCTACAGATGAATTTACTGACTCAACCACGGTCTTCGACGAGTAAAGCTCTTGATAAAATTCTACTCCTTTTGCTATTCTGTCTCTGCATTTAATGATTTCTCCATTTCTATCCTTCAAAAATATAATATGCTGTTTTCCTAAAGCATGCCTGCACTCGGTCCCTTTGATACTTTTACCTTTCCGAATAGTTTCCTCTATTTCATCCATGTTTCTCTTTCTTTTCTCTGATCTCTGCCTTTTGTTGATAAGCTTGTTTAGTTCTACTCTTTCTATTTCGTCTTTCCTGTTTTTAATCTGCATGGTCCTTCTTCTTTTAATTAGGTCATTTGTAGCTTTGGAGTATTTGTTTTCTCTAATACTTTTTGTACTTCCTACTTTTTCTGCCGATTCCCTAATGATATTCACTAAATTCAAATTCATATCTTCGACGGTGTTCTCGTTAGTTCTTAGAGCTTCGAATCTATTTTTAATTTCTAACTAAAATTTATTCTTGTTTTCTTTCTTAAAACTAGTTTATTTCTCTTGGCTCTGAAATTGAATTTAGCTGTATAACCTACCATTATATGGTCACTACCTATGTTGACTTTATTTATGACCGTAACATTGCTAATGCTCTTGCTCTCATCTCCTAATATGAAGTCTATTTCGTTCTTTGTTGTTCCATTTGGACTTCTTCAGGTCCATGTACGACCTACACGCTTTTGGAAGAAAGTGTTCATTATCATCATGTTGTAGTTCTCTGCAAAACTGACTAACATCTCGCCTCTGTCATTTCTTTCACCTACTCCAAACTTCCCAATGTACGACTTATCTCCCATCTTCCCCACTTTAGCATTAAAGTCGCCTATTACCAACGTGTACTTACTTTTTTTCTTGATCCATTACCTGACTTAAATCATCATAGAACGACTCAATTTCATCGTCTGAACTCCGTGAAGTTGGTGCATAAATCTGAACAATTTTTAGAGTGTAGCTTTTACACAGCCTTATCACAATCCAAGCTACCCTGTCTGATAAATTACTGAACTTGACTATGTTACCAGCAACCTCTCGATTTATCAAGAATCCTACTCTACTAGATCTTTATTTGTCCTTACCTCTATAGTAGAACAGGTAGTGACCATCTTTTAATTGTATCAGCTTTTCTTCCACTCTTCGGACTTCGCTCAGTCCTACGATGTCTCACTTGATGTTGTCTACTAGTTCTTCCACTAAACTGTCCAGCCTGTGGTCTTCTGAGAGAGTTCTTACGTTATAAGTATAGATCTTCATTTCCTTCATGTTGTTTAATGTCCAAGACTTGGATATGCTTGGACACTGCTTACTCACATTCAGTGGCACACTGCCCGTAAGCATACGAGGCAATACGGTTAGACCTTTAGGAGACGATGATCCAACAGAAACCCCCGGCTATCTCTGGTGTGAAATTATTATTATTATTTTTTTTTGTATCATCTAGTTAGGTATTTGTTATTTGCTTTCAATGTGATGTTTATGATTAATTCTGTGGCCTTACCCATCGATGGGAACTGAATGATAATAGAGGTTGCTAAATTGTTTGTTTCTTCAGTGGGTTCTAACAATTAGGCGGGATTTATCATTCATTATGCAATTTTTACTGTGATCTTTTTTGGAAAGTGGTCTTCGATTATGCCACGAATGGTTTACCATATTGTTAGTGGTTGGAGTGGGGGATGGTCGTTCTGAAACGTATAGAAGGGCTGCTTGTTGGTTGTATTGAGATTTATTTGTGGGGGTTTTGATGGGGTTTAGTATATCTAAGTTGGGAAGTTGATCCAGGATTTTGTTTCATCTAAGGTCTGATGTTTGGGTGTATACAGCCGCATGGGTTGATGTGCATTTAGGTCATTGACCAGTATGTGGTTTATTAAGTCGCCGAGTTGTAGAAGTTGGGTTGTGTATCCTTGGAGTGTTGATGTGGTGGCTGATATGTAGAACTTTGTGATGTACGTTGTTTTCCTTATGTGAGTCTGAATGGGAATTATTTCTACTGTAATGTGTATGAGTGATTGTTGATTTTTTCTATAATGGTGTGCTTTTGTGTACAGGTCTTCCGAATCCTTTTTTATGTTGAGTTTTAGTTTTTCTGGTTGTAGTGTAATCTGTGAAGACAGTGTGATCTGTGGTGATAGTTTGTTAGAATTGCTGTAGGTCTTGCATGTTTGTTATACCATTAATATTTGTTTGTAGTATGCTTGGTGTACGCTTGCTTAGTGTTGGTGTCCTTTTATGATAATAAAAGGTCATCCTTATTCCTTTTCCCCATTACACTGCTCAGTTCCTCCTCAGAATCAGCTACAAGCGTATTGTCATTTAAAAAAAGTAAAAAGTTCGCCTTCCATGTACCTTTACCTTCATCCACCTCTAAACCTCTATCAAATTCTCTCGCATGTACCTTACCAATCCATAGACAGACACACACACACACACACACACACACACACACACACACACACACACACACACACACACACACACACACACACACACACATAAACTTGACGCAGCCTCATATTCACCTCCTCAAACCATTTAGTTTCTATTTTTTACCTTGACCTGTGCCTTACTACTCATGATTTTTTTTTACCATATTCAACAGATTTCACCTTATTCCATACATCTGCAATATGCTTCTACAACGCCACTTTATCAACCCTGTCATATGTTTTCTCTAAGATCATGAAATCTCCCAAAAATATCCTTATTTTTGGCTGAACTCGTTTTATATACCTGTTTTCCTACAAACACATGATCCACTCTCCCTCTTCCTTTCTTAAACTCGCGCTGCTCTTCTCCTAGTACTTCCTCCTTTCCACTCCTAAATCCTCTTAACTAATACACCTCCATACAGCATTACGCTTAAGGGAAGGGTTCCTCTGAAAATATTACATCCGTATTTGTCTCTCTTTGTCTTGCATAGTGGAACAATACATTTATTCCTCCAAATTCATCGACACTTCTTTCCCTTAAACACGCATAAAACAATCTTGCCAGCCATTCCACTATAACTACTCAAACCTTTGCCAGCCATTCCATTATAACTATTCTAACCTTTGGCAACCATACAACCCAGGTGTCTTTCAAAAAATTTTGACGCCACATTTCATTCATATTAGTTCAAAACTTAATCATCGATCATCTGAACCCAGCGGATGTACGGGATATTATTACCCCTTCATAGGTTTGAATCTTCATATATTCAAATAATGGCGATATTGGGTTTTTAGTGTGTAGGACAGCATACATGTATAAAAACATTTATAAGTGTGTTTTATGTGTATGTGAAGATTGAAACAGGTTGTCATTACTTCTACCAGTTTGCCCCAGTATCTGGCCACATGCACGTTTTATTGCCTTTGTGTGATGTAGGGGGTATGTATAAAACATGTTTAAAACAATCATTTACAAGCGTATTTGTGTGTGTGAAAGGAATGGGCATTACTGTCAAATGTGGTTTGTGGTAACACCTATCTTTCCTAAAATTAATTTGGGGCGCCTAGTGTGAACAAAGTATAGTTTACTACGTGTTGTTGCACCATTTTACACCAGAGAACTACACAGTACATTAGTTCATACCATGCTGCAGTTGTCGCAGATACTCGATACAATTTAGTGAGTTCTACTGCACTAAAATAACAAATGATCACACCGACGAAGCGTGCTGATTCATCCCAGTAAGGTAAGGTTCTTGTGAATCAAAACAACATTTCGATTTTCATTTACTGTACAAGTATAACACATAGGCTTTTTCGGATGAATACAACATAGTATAGGTTCTCTTATCATACAAGGAGGTACCGTACCGGGTTTGCATTGCACCATAATGATCGTGCCATCATGTGTGTGTGTGAGTGAGATTGAGTGAAGGGAGGATTTGACTGATTGATGGAAGGAGGGGAGAGGATTGATTTGTTTGTGGGAACAAGGGTGGGTGAGGGTGTGGGCGTTGTGATCTAGGCATGACCCTCCTAAACACCAGAAGGCGCTACATGAGATGAGTCACCCTTCAGAGGCAGTAAGAGGTCGGAATGGGACGAGACGAAGGAGACATGAGGTGATGAGGGAGTATGAAATAGGAGAGAACGGTCGAAGGAAGAAGTGGTGTTGATGGTGACGCAGGTGGTGGTAGGTGGTTATGGTAGCGGTGTGGGTGATGCCTATCCGCTCTGTGATGACCGTACAGGACGAGAAAGGACGGGACGGGGCGGGGACGGAAGCTTCCGTTCCAGAGGAGCTACAGCTAAAGGATAGGTTCTGTACCGTTCCATTCGACACTGGCGTTGGGCCACTTCGTCCGGATGCAGAGCTCCAGGGGAGGGACGACGGAGTCTTCACGAACGCCCCCATGTACGCCTGCAACGAACCAGAACGCTAGAGAGAACGGAAACATTAATACACCTATTCTTGAGGGACCTTGACATAGTACATATTTATTGGCAACATTTTATTCACATTCGTTGTACAATAGAGGTTATAACTATTACTTAATTTGACTTTTTATTTTATTTTTGTAAAGTACTTTTATCTTGTCCTATCCTGGGTTAACTTGTCTTGTCCCTATCTTATCTCATGACATTTTACGACACAGGCAGTGATAGAGAACAGGGAATATGCGTAGAGATACTAGTTATAACATTTATTCATTCATTTTCTTGTTTTGATTTTCACTGTGGAGGTATATTTTCCATTAATAAATTTTAGGTACGAAACTGAACGTATACCTAACCCTCTTAACCCCATTTCCATGACAGAACGACAGTCTGTAACCGTGGTGGGCAACCTTTGGCACGCGTGCTAAACCTGGCACTTTTTTATTTCTTTTTTTTTTTGCGACATGCAAAATTCAGAGATCACATTAAAAAATTACTATTAAATCTTCAACTTCTTTTGTATAACCATTGCTAATCTCATGCTGCACTGGGCGACGGATTGGCGCCCTTATAGAAGGTGAAGGGAGGGAGGCTCATCCTCGTATGTAGGCCTAAAAATTTATTCCGTTGGTATATGAGAATTTTTTGTATCAAAGGCTTGGCTGGTTTTGGCACCTGTACTCAAAAAGGTTGCCCACCCCCTGGTGTATAACGTACGGATTGTGAGTCTAATCTCGTCCTCTTGGAGGGCGAGGCCATCATAGTAGTACAGGTCGAAGGTGTCCATCACGGGATCGTCCGAAGTCGCCTCCTTGTCGCGGCCGAAGAGGACTGAGAAGTGACTCTCGCTGCAGACAACCCAGACTGGGTACTGGGGCGACAGGAGGTGACTCCCCACCTGGCGAAATCGAAAGAAGAACACTTAGGAAATTAAGAACCAGGAAGAAGAATCTTGAACATTTGCATTTACCTTTTCACGTGAAAGATTAAAAAAAAGGCTTGGGGCCTCTGACCTTGCATGATCCGTAATGTTGGAAGAGAGAGAGGAGACCTATATCGGCGCGGTGTTGGATACCTCTAAGGACCACACAACTGCTCCCCATGGCGTCCCCTAGAGTCTCGTCTCCGTTGAAGGTGTTTGTTACCGCTCGTCCCGTTAGTGCCAGGTTGACGACTTCCTGAGAGCAGTAGCCGTGGGCGTTGATAAGATGACCTCCCCCAGCATCCATGTCATTGCGTACGCTGGCAAAGGACATAAAGATCCTGAGTTACAGCACAAGGAGGCAGCGTCACGGTCACCGACAGTATGTCTTGGAGATATTTAGGTTTAAAAATGATATAGGTTAAAACTGGTTTACCAATAGACTGGTTAACGGATGGAATTGACTTAGTAACAATGTAGTGAAGGTTAAAACAATTGATTGTTTTAAGAGGAGATTAGATAGTTTTATAGATAGGGATGGAAGGTGGTGAGGGATATGGAACTGCGTAGTGTAGCTCTTATGTTCTCTTGCAATTTCCTCCATTCTTATGTTCTTATGTTAGTCTCCATAACTCTGCAGTGTCAGTCAACACATTAAGGACTTAGTGACAATCCTACGGACCAGAATCACGAATCAAAGGATTACAAAGGCGGAGCATGCCGACAGGAGACCTTTTGATCCATATCTAGGTCGGATGCAAAAAAAAAAAAAATCATATTGATAATAAAATAATAAATAAAAACTATAATAATGTAAATAACAAATAAAATACATAAATAAATGCATAGGTATAGTTAAAATAATAAACAAACAGGTAAATAGTAAATAATAAATTAACATATAACTAATAATAAATGAAAATCAGACAGACAAATGATAACAAAACAAAAACAAATAATATAAGATAAATTATAATCATTACAGCATCTTAAGTATTTATCTAAATGATTCTTAAAGCTTCGAACTGAACTACATTGCACTACCTGTGCAGGAAGTTTATTCCATTCATTAACTACACGGTTGGCAAAGTTGTTTCTACCTACTTCCAAATTGAATCTATTTCCGGACAGTTTGAGACCATTGTTTCTTGTCTGATTCTCATTCAATGTGAAAATTTTGTCACTTTTGATGTTGTCAATTCCCTTTAAAATCTTAAAGACCTGTATCAAGTCACCTCTGAGTCTACGCTTTTTTAGGGAAAACAGATTCATGTGCTTTAGTCGATTTTCGTACGATTTATTTTTGATATTTGGAATCAGTTTTGTGGCTCGCCGTTGTACTTTTTCCAGTCTGTCAATGTCTTTAATGAGATTCGGTGACCATACGGAAACAGCATATTCCAAATGTGGACGAACTAACGATTTATATAGCTTGTTAATGAGTGATGGACTTTTGAAGTCAAAAGATCGCGCAATCAGTCCCAGAATCTTGTTTGCTTTCTCAGAGCCTGAAATACATTGCTTGGATGATTTGAGGTCGTTACTGATAATTACGCCGAGATCTTTTTCACTATCCACTTTTGTTAACGAATTTCCAAATAACTTGTAATCGTACTTACTGTTATTTTTACCTATGTGCATTACCTTGCATTTACTTGTGTTAAATTTCATTAGCCACTTTTCAGACCATTGCTGTAATTGATCTAAATCTTCTTGAATATCTAATTGGTTTGAGTGATCATTTGCCACTCCGCACAGTTTTGTATCATCAGCAAATTTGGAAACAGTAGATTTTAGTCCATGGTCTATATCATTTATATATACTATGAATAGAAGTGGCCCAAGAACGGAACCCTGAGGAACTCCACTTGCAACACTTTTCCATCTAGAAGTGTTTCCATTTAAAACAACTCTCTGTTTTCGACCATTCAACCAATTACTAGTCCAACCTAATAGGCTACCACTTATTCCATGCAAAGCTAGTTTAGTAAGTAGTCTTTCGTGTGGGACGGTATCAAAAGCTTTTGCAAAGTCTAGATATATAAAATCTATATTGTTTCTTTTGTCATAATTCGAGATAACTGTGTTGTAGAATTCGAGTAAGTTAGTCACGCAAGAACGTTTCCGTCTGAAACCATGCTGGCTATCATTTATCAAACGGTCACTTTCTAAATGATGTTCGATAGCATCTCTGATGATAGTTTCCATTATTTTTCCTACGATTGAAGTCGAACTTATAGGCCTATAGTTATTTGGTTTCTTTTTGTCACCTTTTTTGAATATGGGAGTAACGTTAGCTAGCTTCCATTCTCTTGGGACATCTCCGGATATGATGGATTTCTTGAAAATAATTTCTAATGGAACAACAATCTCATTTTTCATTTCCTTTAAGATTCTTGGATGCCAACCGTCAGGCCCTGGTGTTTTATTAACTTTGAGTTTGTCTATACACCTTTTAATTTTTTCTTTTGTTATATTTACCGTAGTGAGTAAGTTTACCCCAGACTTTTCACAGGTTTCAGTTTGGAATTCACTTTGAGGTGTTTCGTTTACGAATACCGAGCTAAAATAATTGTTTAAGATATTACACATTCCTTCATTTGAATATTCAAGTTGACCGTCAGCAGATAATAGTGGACCAATGTGATTCCTAACAACCTTTTTATCTCTAATGTAACTATAGAATTCTTTGGGATTCTCTTTGGATTTATCAGCGATGTTCATTTCGTATTGTCGTTTTCTTTTTCTTATTGTCTTTTTTAAATCTCTCTGTATCGATACATAACTTTCATAGTCAATAGATGCACCCGAGCATTTACATTTCTTATAAGCCTGTCTCTTTTTAGCAATACTTGTTTCAGTTTCTTTGTCGAGCCACTTTGGGCGAGATTGATTTGGGGGACGTCTGTCCTTAAAAGGAATGTAAGTTTGAATCATCTTAGTGAGCGTATTTTGAAATATTTCCCACATCTGATCTACAGGCCTTTCGTTTAATTTTGCCTCCCAATCTGTAAGCTGAAGCTCCTGACGTAGTCCTATGAACTGAGCTTTACTGAAATCGGGTATTTTAGAAGCACAAGTATCTATTCTAAAATTGTTTAGGAGTTTGAATCTGACTAAGTTGTGATCGCTATTTGCAACAGATTCACCGACTTCTACATCACTTACCATGCTTTCGCGACTAGTGATCAATAGATCGAGTAAGTTTCCATATCTTGTGGGCTCTTTTACATGCTGAATTAAGTAATTGTCACCAAGAAAATCAATCAAGCGATTACCTATATGGCCATGTTCAAGGGTCATCCAATCAATGTCAGTAAAATTGAAATCACCCATTATCAATAAATCCCGGTTGCAGAAACTAGACAGTTCTTGAAATAACAGTTTGTCGTCTGCTAATGATAATGTCTTTGGCCTATATAGTACACCTATATTCATTTTTTGTCCATTTGTTTGGGTTAACTCAACCCACAAACTATCATATGCATCCTGTTTCACTTTCTCTAAAACACGAGCATGAACGTTTTTAACGTACAATAGAACACCCCCACCTTTCTTGTGGTTTCTATCCTGATGAAAGTGTTTAAATCCCGCAATATTAAATTCAGCTTCGAACTCTGTACCATTTAACCATGTCTCAATTATTCCTATCATATCGAGATTTTCGCTTTTGACATACGCCTGTATTTCTTGAAATTTGTTCCTAATACTACGAGCATTAAAGTACATCGTTTTAAGAAACTCGTGATTATTTCTTTTTGACACATTTTGAGTTTCAATATCATGTCTTATATTATCATTTTGTTTTTTATTTATACCTTGCTCTATATTATTATCTTTTACGATCGTCGACTAATCTTCATTCAAATAGTAATGATTATTGCCTTGAATTTCATTGAGTGGAAAACCTGCAGCCCTACAGTGGCTGCCAACGGTCCTTGGGCTCTCCCATAGATATCTCTGAAAAAAAATGGAATGTCTTGTTTGTGTGTGGGGCTGTTTCTATATCACAGGCTAAAAATGGGAAGGAAGAAATCACCGGTTATAAACCCTCCATGTATGCAAAGATGTAAGAAATATAAATGAAGTTGATAGATTTTCTGGGCCCAGTCCGGAGACCAAATGACAGCCTCTCAGGGCTGCACCTCATGGTGGAGGTGAGGGTGTTGATGGGATTTGAAACCGGACAGCTCTGTAATCCATCTTGCAGTATCACCAGAAACAGGTACCTGCCATTGGGTCATTTTTCAATCAAAGAATAACGATCACTATTATGTTGTTCTTCCTTTCTGCCAGGTTTCACAAATATTTCCTTTACTAACTGTATAACTCCACCTCTTCGGCGCTATATTACCCCCAAAGATAGAATCACTCGTTACCGCAACACGAATACTCTTTCTAGAGTCATTGCTGATTGGCTGAGGTTATATTTGTTATGTTTGACACAGAAATGACCTAAACCATGATATCATCTCATGTTTGATACATTGAGATTATTTGTAGATAACTAAACAAGTCATGGAAACGTAAAGGAGGAAGGGAAGGGAGGTCAGTGGACCAGGGAGTAGCTAGGATATAGATTGATTAAACGACTCTTCTTATGGGACGCTGTCAACAGCATGGCTCAGCGTTCGATACCCATAGGAAGAGTCGAAACGAATACATGGAGTAAGTAAGTTTGAGTGCCTAGAATATAGATTGATTAAACGACTCTTCTTATGGGACGCTGTCAACAGCAAGGCTCAGGGTTCGATACCCATAGGAAGAGTCGAAACGAATGCATGGAGTAAGTATGCTTGAGTGCATTGCCTTACAACCCATCTCGATTAATTCCATCCACACAGGGCGACATTTTCATTTTTCTTTTCGATAGTTTCATTTATTTCGATGCCAGTTTTTCGGTAGCATTGTGGTTAAGATTTAAGGAACACACCTTTCAAATGAGTCCGAGTCTCTGTTATCCGTTGTCTGAGTCATCAGAGTCTGAATTTGCCAACGGACAAAGGAATTAATACAACAGTAGAAATGATGCCCAACGCAATATATAATCTTTTTGCATTTTTACCTCCTTTCATACTTCAGTAAAAGTTTTTTTTATCATTATTGATTTACTAATGCAATTCGTTGTAATCCTTCATAAATCTCTGATGCTCTTCGCCTTTTTATTCATTAAACGTCATTTTGTATCTCGTCATGGTGTGTCTAGAATTGCTATCAATTATGTGCCGGCAACATGTTTAGCCAAACAAAGAGCAAGCTGTCAACCTGTCTGGAACATTAGCACACAGATTATTTTGGCCATTCTAGCTGCAACCCTGTTAGCAATATTTGTGCATTTATTGCCTCACCTCCATTGCCACCATATTTGCAGCAATTCTGAAATGTTGGCATACCCTTTCCAAACACTGCGCAAACATTCACCCAACATGCTGGGGTGATTTAATAGAGGTATTCAAACAGGTCAAGGGCTTTAACAAGGGGGATGCAGGTAAGGTCATTATATCAAGACAGAAGGGCAGGACTCGTAGTAATGGATATTGTACAAATTTAAGTTTAAGGAGATAGACAAGAACTGGTTTACCAATAGAGTGGTTAACAAATGGAATAAATTTATTAACCGTGTAGTAAGCGCTGAAACAATTGGTTATTTTAAGAGAGGATTAGATAAGTTTAAGGATAGGGATGGCAGGTAGAAAGGGATATGGATTTGTCTAGTGTAGGCCTTGTGGTCTCTTGCAGTCTCCTCTATTCTTATGTTCTTATGAATACTTTGGGTACGGACGGACGTGACTTGTGGCTTTTTATATCACCAACCATTTGTCGATCGCTGATATCACAGTGATATTGCATGCGAGTTCAAAGATACACATGCAAAGAACACGGAAAAGAAAACACGGACTGGGAATGTGCAACTTGTTCACATGGATATTAATTTACACATGCAAAGGTTGTTGAAAATTAAGAGTAACATGTTTATATTAATACGTGAATACACAAGAGTGGTGTGTCTTATCATCTATATAGCACAAGATGGTGGATCATGTGGAGGTTTTGCCAACAATGTCTAAATCATAATGGCATATAAACACTAAAGGTAGCGGTACACTAGGCTAGCATGCTAATTGCTTTTGCTACTTCGTTTTTAGTAGAAACGACTTCGGTTACAACATTCTTGACTTCCGTAAGAACATCTCAACAATGCGTCTAACATTCGTATTTTAGGTTTAATTTTTCTTAGTTCGTCATTCAGTTTTTCACTGTATGGCGCAAAAATAATTTGACATTTGCAAATTTGAAAAAACAAAAGATCGTATCCGAAGTAATTTCTACTCAAACGAAATAGCAAAAGTAAATAGCATGCTAGGAAGAAATGCTTAGTGTACTGCCACTCTTAGAATGTGGACTCCCAGTTACGATTTAGGAGGACTGGTTGGACGTAACACATGATGTGTGACTCCTCTATACCATGCAGGTCGTCCTGGTCCTGGCGTCTGTGTTATTTCATCTTTAAAGCATGAGAGAAGAACTGCTGAAGGTCAGAGGTCATTTTATGAATCAAAAGGTGTCAGACCGAGTTTGAATTTGCCATCGGGTAAAAGATGAATTGTTTTTTCACTTCCCT
>NC_134809.1:26938040-26948040 GCF_046742065.1 Oratosquilla oratoria | reverse complement strand
GAGAAACGAGGAGAGGAGAAGCGAGGGGAGGAGAAGCGAGTAGACGAGAAGCGAGGAGAGGAGTGAGTGAAGAGGAAGGAAGTCAACTACATATTGACATCACAGGCAGAACTTTAGAATAAATAGAAAAGAAATTGAAGCACCCAAGTAGTAGAAAGCAAATATTTATTCTGTAAACTTTGTTAATAAGATAAACTCGTTTATTTTTTTTTAGACATGTCATCATATATTCTCTTTCTTGGAAGTATTACGTATGCCTGTTATATGTTCAGTAAACCTGTATAAATATATGAAACAAAAATGCTTGAAGTGGACAAGGAATGCGCGTAATTTGGAATTTGTATGTAACTTTTTCTCTTAATACATGTGTCTATTTTTAGTGTGTGTGTGTGTGTGTGTGTGTGTGTGTGTGTATACGTGTGTGTGTGTGTGTATTCACTTGGTCTTTGGATCACGTGTTGGACTCGTGATCGACAGCTATTTCCCTCCTGGAAGAGAGCTCAGAGATCGTAGGTCCGATCTATGGGTAATGCTATGACCTTGCACACACACACCCCCAACTCCCCGCCCACGAGAGTTGGAGTAACACCCCTCAGCGCTGCGATACTGATATTATTTCAGCCCCGGGCGAGAGTCGAACCCGGACCTCCGTAGTGGCAGGCCAGAGCTCTAACCACAGCGCCATGAGAGGTGTGTGCGTGTGTGTGTGTGTGTGTTTTTGTGTGTGTGTGTGTACACGTGTGTGTGCGTGGAGGCTCTCACCGACCTTTTTCTGAACGAGACCATAGGAGAGGTTTGGGTTCATGTTGCGCTTGAAGTTCTGCGTCATCCACTCGTAGGGAAGAAGCTGTGCAGGACTTCCGGTGAGCATCGTCCTCAGCCCACTGGCCTCCTCCAGGAGGATGGGACGCCCCTGGTGCTCCCGGGGGGGTTTGGCTGGACCGAGGACCAGTCCCCCGAGACGAGTGTCAAGGTCGTCCACGTCCCGAAGCAGGACCTCTTCGTTGTCATCGTCGTCACTTCGGTGGCCCTTGGCACGGTTTCTCCTCCGACGGCTCTTGAGGCCAATTGCATCGCTCCGGCTCGTCCTGCCGCCCTCTCCCCCTCCACCATCCACCGAAGTTCTGGTCCGGTGCCGGCGTTTGCGGTGCTTCTTCTTGTCGGCGGCCACACCACCAGTGTGGTGGAGGTTCCTGCCGCCTTCGCCGGAGACGTAGGAGGAGCTGTCCATGAACCCTTGGAGGTTGAGGATTTGGATGTCCTCGTGCGAGTTGGGAATAAACTTCGGGAGACCGGGTCCGCCGGCGACGACCTTGCGGGGCGCCATACCTGGTTCACCGGGCCCGCCCGCCGATTCCATCCCCTCCCGCGCTGCCCTCTGCTGCTGTTCGGGACTCAGCGTCCCGTTCATGTTCATGGTCATCCTCGACCCGGAGGCAGGGACGATGTTGGAAGCCTCCAGATGTGCGAAGACTCCATCGTGGAGGTTGTGCTTGGACCCCCGCAGGCTCTGCCTCCGCATGGACTGGGCCATGATGTCGTTGCCCTGGACCCTTTCGGCGAGGTAATCTCTGAGGGCCACGTCCTGACGTCGACGGAGGCCGTGGCGAGGGAGTGGGTCGCGCTCGGGAGCTCTTCCCTCCACCACGTCGTCCTCGGGACTTCTCCCGTCAGAGTTTGGGGCCACGTTTGAGGCCTTCGCCGTCACCGCGCGGAGACCCTGGACGGACTCGCTTCGAAGTTGTCGTGACCCAGGGGCGCCGCGAGAGGCTCCGCTGCGTGTCCTGGTTCCTACCTGAAGGAGGAAAACACGTATGAGACGAAGAGGTAAAGATCGTCAGGCCCTTAGCAGTTGGAGGGGTTAAGGAGGAAAGGAATGAAGGAAGGAAGAGGGTTGGAGGAGAGGAAGAAGGGAAGGAAGAGGATTGGAAGAGAGGAGGAAGGGAAGGAAGAGGATTAAAGGAGAGGAAGGAGGAATGGAGGAGAGGAAGGAGGGAGGGAAGGGGTCGGAGGAGAGGAAGGAGGGAAGAAAGAAGGTTTGAGAAAAGGAATAAGGGAAGGAAGAGGATTGAAAGAGAGAAGGGAGGGTTGGAGGAGAGGAAGGAGGGAAGGAAGGGGGTTGGAGGAGAAGGAGGGCTGGAGGAGAGGAAGGAGGAAAGAAAGAGGGTTGGAAGAGAGGAAGGAGGGAAGGAAGAGGGTTGGAGGAGAGGAAGGAGGGAAGGAAGAGGGTTGTAGGAGAGGAAGGAGGAGAGGAAGGAGGGAAGGAAGAGAGTTAGAGGAGAGGAAGGAGGGAAGGAAGAGAGTTAGAGGAGAGGAAGGAGGGAAGGAAGAGGGTTGGAGGAGAGGAAGGAGGGAAGGAAGAGGGTTGTAGGAGAGGAAGGAGGGAAGGAAGAGAGTTAGAGGAGAGGAAGGAGGGAAGGAAGAGAGTTGGAGGAGAGGAAGGAGGAAAGGAAGAGGGTTGGAGGAGAGGAAGGAGGGAAGGAAGAGAGTTAGAGGAGAGGAAGGAGGGAAGAAAGAGGGTTGGAGGAGAGGAATGAGGGAAGGAAGAGGTGCAGGTATACCTCGGGAGGTCAAGGAACCTCAAACAAGGTCGTCAGACTTTAGAGATCGGCGAGGTCAGGGTCAAGGAGGAGAAGGAAAGGAAATTTGGTGGGAGGAGGTACAGTTGCGAAAATATCTTAACATTTCTATGAGCGGTAATCAGGCCAAGAATGAACAAACTAAAATGTCCGCAGAGAACCATTCCTGAAAGAAAAGAATGACGTGCATAGCAACTCGAGGTAAAGTGATGGTATTAGGAAAGTGTTTTGAAATTCACCCCTCCGCCTTTTTTCTAAGAGTCCATGTCATAGATGGAATTGTAGGGCGAGTATTGCAATGCTCAGCATTGTGCTGTGTAATCTCGCGTGCTGGATTAAAACCTAGTCTGTGTGCACTGTCGTATCATGCTCATTGTTGGGTCACGTGCAGTGCTGGTTACATAAGGAAGGTCAGAGTTAGGAAGATGGTGAATGGATGGGGGAAGGATGGGACAGGCTTGTTGAAGCAAAGTAACCTGTTTCATGCATCGCGAAGAGCGAAATGTTTTTTTCTACTGACAAAATCCTTGTCCATGTATGGTGACCACTCTATGACTGTTGTCATTTTCGAACGCACGCAAGTCCTGTGTACGCTGACTCGATTTTTTTTCAAGAAATGGAAACGTGTATATCCCGTCTAAAATCTGACAGACAGGACAGCGCGTAGCTCCAATACGCGAAATGTAAGTTTTCTGAACCAAAACTTCATCTTAACGAGAATGATTGTCGCAGGTAGGAAAGGAGGGTCCGTGGGAAATGAAGAGACACTAGAGTAAGGGACCCCATCCACGATACGATCAGGTCTTAAGGTCTCCGGATATATCTGGTCCTGATCCGATCAGATTGGATCGTGTATGTCGGTCAGACAAGCCAAAATTGGTACACATACGATCCAATCTGGACTGATCCGACCAGATCTGTCCGGCGGCCTTGAGACCAGATCCTACCGTCGATGGGATCCCTAAGGAAAACAGTTATTGCCATATTAATGTTCTTTTCAATTTGTATAAAAATGAATAGTATTCTATTTAGACGGAACCTCTCGGAGGAATGTACTGGTAATGTTCTGAATGATTGTAGAGTCATCGTTTTGCTGATTTTTGTACAATGAAGATCGAAAGTTTTGTGTATACATGCGCTGGTCTTGTTACACATCTTATGCTCCGTTGGTTTCACTTCATTGTGTACACTCTACGTATCAGTTTCTTACTCGCAGATACATAATTGTAATGAAACATCTGAGTTTTTTTTTTTAACATTGAATAAAATAAAAACTCCAATGAAGGCTCTGTGATGCGATTAAAAAAGAAAAAGAAAAATCTGAGGAGAGGTCGCTTCATCTATGATATTTTTGGAATTCCACTTTTCATACTTTATTTTTCACTCTTTCTTGCAACGAAGCCAGAGATAATAGTATTTTCTTTTCGAATAAGAAACATCCCCCCATCCCCCGCCATAAACTGCCAATATAATAGAATGGAGGAGGAACTGTGAAATATAGATACATATTTTCAGAAAAGTCTAGTCTTAGCGGCAGAGCTGTATAAAGACCAGTGTCTCAGAGTAACTCCGAAATCTAAGAAAAGGAATGGAAGATGAGCCACCTAGGCGGGATGATCTTATGTGATTGTTGTCATCCGAGAAACTTTGCGGTAAATGTCAATGGGCATAACCAATTTCTGACATGCACAGGAAGCGAGCGATGCATTTCGTAAACGCTCAAACTGCTCCTGATGCCGGGCAGTCACATTTCAGTTCCCTTCTGTGGTATCAAGAGTGTTTCACTGACACTTTACACTATGTTCGTATCCATAGCACGCGTGGATACAACGCACGGGCGTGTTAACGTGGCTTGCACGACCTGACAAAACGATGAGTCTTCTTGAATGACTCGGCACGAGACGTGGAATCCACGTGTGAGAGACTAACATGTTGATAACGTGTGGGTTCTGGATCAGAAGAGCCACAATGAAGGCAATGTCGTCACTTTAGTCTCCGCACCTTGTTTACGTTCTTCACCAACTCTTACGTCACATGGGGAGATGTGGCTGCACTTAGCTTTTTAACGCCCAGAAGTCTCCTCAACTCTAATAAAATAGTTTGGCGTCAGTACGACAATTTTTTTTAAAAGGGTTAATATGTATTTTACTACCCAGAGAACCTTTCTTTACACCAAAAGGACACCGTCTAGCGTTTTTATTTTCTTATTATTTTTTTTATTTTTTATTTTTTAAAGAACACTAGATGTTAGTGAGATGAGCAGGAGCGGCCTGAAGTGTGGTCTCTATTATGACAACCTATGACGTCACGTCTCGCATTAGCCAATCACAGTAGACTTACACACATTGGCTCAACATTGGTCAGGAAATGAGCATCACACTATTTGGAATATATACACTGTGGACAGGGATTGCTAGCTTCCCCTCCCGCTCCCATCATGCAAAAACTAGTGACAAATTTGAAAGGAAATCGCTGCATATCGTACAATTGCCCCCACGTATAAGCATTACACGGACCGAAGTCTTCTACAAAGCTGTGGGAAGCGTCTCTCTTGATGTCGACTATTTTCAATACAAATGAGTCTGATCTTCTGGAAGACTCATTCAGGTTGTGAATCTACGAACCAAACATCTAGACCTCCCACAGCTTCCAAGAAGACCCCAGACACTGTATTAGTCAGAAGCAGAGGCAAATGTAGAACTGCGATGAAAATTCTACAACCACCTCATCGATTTCAGTATGCAAATATGATGCCTGCCTAGGAATAGTTTCCTATATATTCTCTATACTGTATATTATTTACACTGTAAGGTTTTCTTGTATAGAAAATACAGCAGAAATCGGCAAAAAACATTACATTTGCAATGTGAAAGTAAAAGCGTAGTTAGAGGCTCTACGTAGCTGTAACTAATCTAGAGGAAAGCTCATGGGAACCCCACCCAGGCGTCAAGCGAAGAAGGCGATGTAGAAGGAGCTGCAATAGGCGAGAGTTCGTGAACGCCTCCTCCTCCTCCTCCCCCCACCACCCTTCTAAAGAGACACTGAATACTAGCAGTGACGGTGGCACAATCTACGGCCTTCTCTCTGGCTAAAGACATCCAATTTCTTTATCATCTGAGGGGACGGACTATGATTTAAAAGGGGCTCGTGATCGGTCGAGACCCTTTCTACGCCAAACCCGGCCTCTTCATCTGAAAACGAAATCGTCTGTTCTTAGCCAAGGAAAAGGGCCCGGGGCTGAAGGGGTTCAGGGCAGGAGGAGAAGGGGCTCTGCAAGCTGACTAACTTGTTGAGTTGGCAGGAGCACCCACCTCCTTACTCAGCATGACTGGGGCCATCATGCCACGGATATTCCGTCCTCCTCTGAGCTGGGCGTCCCGCTCGGCCGCCTGAACAACGATGTCCTCCTCCTCCTCCTCCACTTCATTGTCCACCTCGCCCCCGCCCTCGAAAATCCTATGACCGTGGGTTCGGAGGAGAGCGTCCACGCTGCTCCAGGAACCACTTACGCCGTTCTGGTGCTGGTGGAGGTTCTGTAGTTGGTGGAAGCCGTTGGTGTACACTTGGATGTTGTCCGTCTGTGGGAGGTGTCCGTTCCTCGTATGTCTTTTGGATGGAGTTCGAAGAGGCTGATGACCTATTCTCGCCTGTGTATGATATCCGACGGTGGAGGGTCATTATTTGATTTTAAGTGCGTTTACACACTCCATCACTCGCATACGCTCACAGGCATGTATACATAAACCTACACACACACACTCGCACACACACACACACACACACACACACACACACACACACACACACACACACACACACACACACACACACACACACACACACACACATACACGACCCGGTTGTTGGTCAATGTGATGACTGGATGTCCCCGCTCAAGAAGGAATTACCCGACAAGGAAATGGTCAATATAAACGGTGGTTTGAAGAGTAACAGGGTCCCGTCAAGTGAAGAAATGGAAAACCGTTTAGTGTAAACTAGAAAGAAAGAAAACCTAAATTTTGGAAATAGGTGAATTCATAAGTTGATGGACTTGGTGACCTGAATATGTAAAAGTGATCTTCGTACCGAATAGGAGCAGGATGTTGATTACAGTCAAATTGTTAATTAAATGAGGGGACGAGAAGGGAAGGTTACTGTGTAAATAAAACGGCCTTGCTCTGGATGTACTGAGCTTTGCCGCATTACTTCTGACCTGGACAGAAGCCGGGTGGGAGGGAGGGAAGACCCTTTATCTAAGAGGAGTTAAAGAGGAACCGATATCAATGTCTTAACAGAAATGCAGTAGCATATTTGTAAATAACACACAAGAAACCCACAGTCGGAGAAAATAAACTTAGAATAAAAGAAGATTCTATATTTCGGCTACCAATTGTAGCCCTCTTCAGGCTGCAGTTGGTAGCCGAAATATAGAATCTTCTTTTATTCGAAGTTTATTTTCTCCGACTGTGGGTTTCTTGTGTGTTAGGAACCGATACGTTGACGGTAAAAATCCGTACCTTTCAGTTGTTTTGTTCATATGTATTAATTACCCAAACCAGACAATACCACTTGTAGAAAAAACGATAGTTTATTTATTCGCATTTTATTACGAAGCGTCAAGAAAAAAATCTTAACAGCGCACCCCAAAGGTCGTTCTAGGATTGACGTCATCAACCAAGTTTTACATGGCGCGAAATTTGAAATGCGTTTCACGGGGTGCTGACTTTTATTGTGGGACTGCGTAATAAGGGCAGGGTTGAAAAGAAAATAGGTATTGGATTTATTTTATCTGTTATTATTATTAAATGTTTCCAGCCCAGTTTATGGGCAAAAAATTACCTTATTGGTTCCTCTTTAAGATGAGAGGGAAACAATAGGTAGTGGATGGGAGTAGAGTGGGTAGGAGTGGGTGCGTACCTTGGCTGGCTATCTCCCTTATAAGGAGAGAGAGGATCTTGATATATAGACAGATTGATAGATTGATTAGATAAATATTTAAGATAAGTCAAATGCAAGAATGGTCGCAGTGAATGAATTGGTGATGACAAACAAACCTTAGATTAACTGCCCAGAAGGCAAGAATGGACGGGGGAGAGAGATAAGCTGCAAGACAGTAAAAAAAAAAAAAAAAAAAAAAAAAAAAAAAAAAAAAAAAAAAAAAAAAAAAAAAAAAAAAAAAAAAAAAAATACATATATATATATACATATATATATATATATATATATATATATATATACAGTATATATAGGAATGTCGCCAATTACCAAGGAAGAGGACATTGAGGTAGGAAAAGGTAAATTTTAGGAGTGTTTTAAACAATAGCAAAGTAGAAGAACGTAAGATAGGCACATTCCTGGAAAACATGACAAAGTCTTTGGTGTCAAATGGAATCTCGAACTGGATACTGAAAGTGTGTAGAAAGCAAGCAGTGGATAAAACACACCAGCTGTTCGGATGTTCCTTGAAAAAGGGAAAGGTACCACTAGCCTAGAAATCGGATAATGTGGTACCAATCTTCAACGAAGGAAACATGTAGGAACTTTTAAATTATAGACTGGTGTCCTTGACTTGTCCTTGACTGCGCGATAACCAAAATCTATGAACAATCAGTAAGTGATAGATGATAGAATCCTTCAAAGAATCAATTCAGATTCAGAAAAGGAAATTCACATGCAACCAACCTGTTGCATTTTTATTCGGGAACGGTTGATATGCCTTATGAAAGAGAGGGTTGGGTAGGTTGTGCATACCTTGACATAGAAAATACTTTCGACAAGCTGCTGCACGAAAGATTAATATGTAAGTAGTAAAATGTAGGAGGATTTAAACGGAATACACTAAAATGAATGAAGAATTTCCTAAATGATAGGTGTCCGCAAATAGTAGGAACAAATGAACCAGTAATGTTCTTTTTGCTAATTAATGATATGATGAATGGAACAGGTAGCTACGCGAACTTATTTGCTGATGATGCTAAGATTGTGAAAAGAGTGAAATTTTAAGAAAATTGTAAATTGTTACTAGAAGACTTACTTAATGTTTATGAATGGAGCCAAGAGTGGAAGATGAAATTCAATGCGGAAAAAAAAAAAAAAAAAAAAAAAAAAATATATATATATATATATATATATATATATATATATATATAAAATCCTGGAAAGGAGCCAAAGAAGTAAGACTCCACCAGATAAATGAAAAAATAACAAAAGTAAAGGAGGACAGAGATTCGGAAAATTTAATCAGATAATCTGTCGTTAGAAAACCATATAAGTGGAATAAAGAGAGAGAAATATGAATTGTTGATAAACTTAAGAGTGGCATTTCATTTCATGAATGAGGATATAACGAAGAAAGTAACTGAAAATATGATCCACCCCGGATTGGAACATGTACCAGTGGTATGGTCACTATATAAAGAGAATTCTGTAAGAAAAAGAGACAATACAAAGGGTGACAACCAGAAGGATTCCTAGCCTGGCTGAAAACAGATGAGGAGAAACTGGAAAAAGTGGGACAACCTACAGTGGAGGGGTGGAGAGTGGGGTGATAATTCTGTTGAGATCTGAGCAAGAAAGAAAAATAGAATAAAAGATCATTTGTTAGTGTGGTATGAAAGAACGAGAGGTTATAGCAGAAATTAAGAAAGACAGATGGCTTAAAGGAATTTAAGAAGCATAGTTCTCTGAGGGTACATCAGTTTTATGGAACAAATTAGAAGAAAAAATCTAGGCCAACAACATACATGCACTTGAGGCAAATATTGATCAACGGAAATAGAGATTGGATTTCATAAGTATAGCTCCAACACCTACACACACACATACGCGCGCAAGCGCTTGGGTACAGAAAATATAAAAATGACCAATTATAATTACAAGAGGAACTACGTGGAATTAGAAAACCATTTCATGGAGTTATTGATATTATATAATCTAAAAGAAGTATGTAAACAATAGGAAAAGTTGCTAGAAATACATAGAGGTAGTGAATGAATACATACAATAATCAGAAGCTTCTACGACTGTTCCAGTACTGAATGTGGGAAAGCAAAAGAAATGACCAGTAGATGGAGGAGGTACAATAGAGTCTATGAACTTTAAAACATATCAAGTTCACTAAAGCAAACGATTAAGGTCAGAGGAAAAAATAGGTTATGAAAAAAGAATTGTACAAAAGGCACGTCGCTTTGTAGTTAGGCCGTCCATATTTTTTTTTTTTTTTTTTTTTTTTTTTTTTTAATGGGCTCTGCTAAGGGCCTTGAGACATGGCAGTCTTCACACGACTCCATACGCACAAGCAAAGCTTTTTATTTATTTATTTATTTATTTTTTTGTTTGAGTACTTATTTGCTGTTTTCCTGAACCTTGTTATGGACCAAAAGGTCTTCTGTCGACATGCTTCTCTATTGCAAAGCAGTTGC
>NC_134809.1:26930540-26933040 GCF_046742065.1 Oratosquilla oratoria | reverse complement strand
AATAAAAGTCCGGTAGGCCACATACTATACCGGTACCTATATTGCTTTAATAGTTTGAGAGCCCTAACCGCGGCCAAACTAAATCGGAACGCACCAAGGAGCGCACATAAGAACGCACCGAGGAACGCGCCCAGCTCTGTTTATTATTGCTGTTCCTTAATCTTGCTGTCTCTTTGTATTCATCCGTCACTTTTTCTAAGTCTTCCCCTCATGGGTATGCTTATCGCCAGCAAACGTTCATATTATAAAATCCATTAGAAAATGAATTCTTAGTGAATTATTCTTTTTTCTTTCTTTTTTATGCTTTGGATCCTTTACTTAGGGCGAAGATTTAGATCTCAGATGCGATTAAGTTATGATGGTTAGGAATGTCATGCAAGCTTAGTTACACATACACCACACACACACACACACACACACACACACACACACACACACACACACACACACTATCAACGAACGGACGGCTTGAAGAACGCTCTGTAGAAAAGTGCAGATTGTGGATCCCAACGCAAAGAGAAGTGCCTTTTTGTATTTGCAGGGTGGGGGGAAATTGCTCGTGAGGTAGTGGGAAAGTAAGGAAAGAGGAGAGGGGGAGGGATTGCTGGGGAAATGGAAGGTAATGAGGAGGTGGAGGAAATGGCCCTGACGGGCCGCCGTAAGGTAGACAAACGACCCCAAGACGAGTTGGATGATAACGACATGTCTAATAGGAATGTGAAGATTAGAGGTATAGATAGGAGCAATATAGCAGAAAGTGATGAGAATATTTTCAAGGGATTTAAAGAGAGTGGGGGGGACACAAACCCCCCCCGACTGACAAGACTAGAGAAGAAGGTTGATAAGGTGATCGAGGACTTGGAGAGTAGGTTAGGTCATATGAACATCATTTTACAAAGGGTTGAAAGATTGGAAGAACTGGAAAAGGCGAATAAAAACTTAACTGATGAAATAGAAGAACTAAAAAGACAGTTAAGAGAGGTAAAGGGGGAGAATGAGGAATTGAAGAAGAATAGTAAAGAAAACAGAGAAACAATAGCTAAAGAAAGTAAAAATTGGAAGCAAACCCAAGAAGGAAATAAGATTTCATTCACTGACATAGTCAAACAGCAATTGAAAGAACATACTGAAGACTCAGTTATTAAAGTGATGAGACAAAAGGAGAATATAGTAAGGGATTTAGCAGACAAGAAGAAATGTATAATTATATTAGGAATAGAAGAGAAACACAACACAGATAGAACCACAAGAATCAAAGAGGAAAATGAAAAAGTAAGCCAATTACTAGAATCAGTTCAGGAAGATGAACCAGGAATTATGAAACAAATCGAAGAGAAATTTAGACTCGGAAAGTATAGCACAGACAAGACCAGACCAATTAAGATTAAATTCAAGTCACAAACAACGGCAGAGAATATCTTATCCAAAACAGGGAAACTAGCAACAAGTGAACAATACAAAAAGATATGGATAAAAAGAGAAATGAATAAAGAGGAAAGAGAGGAAGAAAAGCAGAAAAGACTGGAAGCTAAGACAAAAAACGAGAACAGAACGGAGTCAGAGAAAGAGAGATTCTATTGGAGAGTAGTGAACATGAAACTAAGGAAGTTCGACATACAAAAGAAAAACATAAGGGAAACAGAGAACACAATGGAAGTGGCAGAAAACTAAGAGTGTCTTACACAAATATAGATGGATTAATAACAGGATTGAATGAGCTGAATGATTATTTGAAAGAAAAAGAACCGGACATAATGGGAATTGTAGAAACAAAATTAAAAGGCCCACTACCACCCAACAGTGTAGGACATGATGCATACAATTATTGGATTAGAAACAGAGAGAAAAAGCAAGGGGGTGGAGTTATGTTCCTGACTAAGAAGGATATAAACGTGAAAGGTGTCATATATGGAAAGAATACAGTAGAGATGATTATGATAGAAGTGGAAGACAGAGATAAGAAGAGCAGAAAATTTGTGATCAATTATGTGCCTCCGAAAACAGCCTCATGGGAGGAGAGTGAATATAAAAGTATGCTAGAGGACACAAAGATAGCATTAACTAAAATAATGGAAGACGGAGGAAGAATAGTTATGATGGGCGACTTTAATTGCAAAGAAATCTGCTGGGAAGAAATGACAGTAAAGAGTGGTGATGACTCATGGGGAAATGCTCTACTTGAGATGATTACTGACCATTCAATGACACAATGGATACAAGAGAACACTAGGTATAGAAATGAAGAAGAACCATCGAGGCTAGACTTAATAATTACATCTGAACCTAGAATAGTGGACAAGATTGAATATAAAACACCAATAGGTAAAAGTGACCACATATTGATTGAACTGGAACTTAATGAAGAAAAATATATGAAAAGAAATGAACAATATAGAAAAGGAAGAATGATGTATGAAAAAACAAACTTTGATAAAATAAGAGAATTCTTCCAACAAGAAAACTGGGAAGAAATATACAAGGAAGAAACATCAGTGGAAGA
>NC_134809.1:26918040-26925540 GCF_046742065.1 Oratosquilla oratoria | reverse complement strand
TAAAAAGAGTAGCTGAAAGGAGAGAGAGTAGATTTTAAAAAGGGGGAGAAGAAGACGGCGTAAAAAGAGTAAAACGAGGTAAAGGGGACAGAGTGAGGTAGAAGAACGGGAGAGGGAAGAACAGAAAATAGATGAGATGGAACAGGAAGGAAAAAGAAGAGTCACAGGAAGAGGAGGAGGGAGAGGAAGAGGAGAAGGCGATGAGAAGGGGGAGGATGAGAAGGAGATTGGGATGAGGAAGAGAAAGAGGAGAAGGAAGATGAGATGGAGAAGAAAGAAGAGGAGAAGGAAAAGGAGAGGGGGAAAAGAGGAAAAGGAGGAAGATGAGAAGAAAGAAAGGAGGAGGAGGAGGAGGAGGAGGAGGAGGAGGAGGAGGAGGAAATCTCCAGCATCATACCAATGACAAGACATTGGAAACGGATGGAGGCCTTGCACCACCACCACTACCACCACCACTACCACCACAACTACCACCACCACCACCACAACTACCACCACCACCATCACCACCACTACCACCATCACCCCATCACCACCACTACCACCATCACCACTACCACCACCACTACCATCGCCACCGCCACCACCAAACACCATCACCACCGCCACCACCAACACCGCCACCACCATCAACATCAGCAACACCACGACCACCACCATAAACACCATCGCTATTACCATCACCATTATTACCAACATCATCACCAATACCTCCATCAACACAATTATATCACCACCACCATTAGTACTACCATTACCACCACTGCCATCATCACCACCATCACCCTTATCATTACCATCACCGCCATCACCACTATCACCACTGTCACCATTACCATCATTACTGAGTCCACTATCACCACCACCACCAACACGACTGACCTCTTTGTTGGTGTGCGGCCGGAAGGTGTCCAGAGGATCATCGAAAGTGTGGACGGTCTTGAAGTTGGGCGCATGGGCGTGCAGGCGGAGGAGGTCCGGGGGCGGCGTGTTGGCGCGTCCGCCCGTGCCGAAGCCGCTTCCGTTGCCGCCGTTGCTGCTACTGCTCCTGCTGCTGTTGGAGGGTGACCCGAGCCAGGGCATCTCGGGACCCCGGCCGCTGTCCTGAGTGCCCGGGCGTGAGGGCGCGGCGGTGCCGTCACGGGTCACTGTCGACTCTGTGTCAAGAATAACATAGAGAGTTGAGCGAATGAATGGGTAAAAACAACGAAAACAAACAAAAATAGATAAAAGACAGACATATACATACATACATATACATATACCAATGGCTATTCCCCCTTACAAGAGAGGTAGCCAAAAAAACAGGGATATAAAATCCACTCCCACCCATTCCATCCTCACATACTCCACTCCCATTCACCACTCTCCCTCTTTTTTTGGCTCCTCCTGGATGACGGGTCATCCCTGCATCTCGCCCACTGCCCTGGGTTAGAAGCAGTGCAGCAAGACACAGCACATCCACAGCAAGGTCGCTTCATTTAATCGGCGACCACCCCCCACCCCTCTCCGTCCCCTCATGCAGAAAAAGAGAAGACGGGGAGAAATCCCTTCGGGCTGCGTCAAAATATCATTCACATATACTCCCTCACCCCCCATCCCCCACCCACTCCCTTTTATGCATCACAGCATCATCCATACACAACCATTCTCCATTCACCCCTATCTTCTGACTTCTCCCTTTCTTCCTCAACAGACATTCCCCTCTTTCCCTATGAATATTGAAACATGAAAACATAGATAAAGACATACATACATACATACATTCCTAATGCCCTATTAGTCGGACCAGACTTTATTTCATCTCACGTGGTCAGGACTCGAATCTGGGACCAGATGGACCCAACTTCACCCCCTTGCCCACTGCGCCATGGAGCAGCGGCCTAAATACCTACACCTACACACACACACACACACACACACACACACACACACACACACACACACACACACACACACACACACACACACACACACACACACACACACACACACACACACACACACACACATACATATATATATATATATATATATATATATATATATATATATATATATATATAAACATACGTACATACATAAGATATATGTAATAAATACAATTAGATCAGTAAATAAATGGGAGGAAAAACAGATAATTGAAAATTGAATACGTAGCTAAATGAAAAATGGACAATGAATTGATGAATATATGAGAACATAAGAATGGGGGAGACTGCAAGAAGCCATAAGGCTTGCACTAGGCACTTCCATGCCCATTAACACCTATCATCTCTATCCATAAAGTTATCTAATATCTTAAAACAACCAATTGCTGCAACGCTCACTACATGGTTACTATTTCTATTACATTCGTTAATCACTCTTAGTAAACCAGTTCTCGCCTATTTCCTTCTTAAACCTAGATTTGTCCAATTCAAATCCATCACTGCGAGTCCTGCCCTGATGTCTTAATATGATGACCTTGCCTGCATCACGCTTGTTATAGCCCTTGACCCATTTGACTATCTCTATTAGATCAACCCTCAATCTTCGTCATTCCAGAGAGTGGAAGTTCATAAGTAAATGAACTGATAAAGAGCTCAGGAGTTGAATGACTGAATAGTTGAATAAATGAATCATTGAACAAGTGAATACTTGAATGAATAATTCAGGTGTCCGGGTTTGTACACTTGCTGAAGGTTAGATCGTCCTCCCAATCCTAAATCTAGGTATCAGATATTCATGAATATACAAAAGTTAGACACTGACTTGTATATATATATATATATATATATGTATATATATGTAATATATATATATATATATGTATATATATATGTATATATATACGTATATATATGTATATATATATGCACGTATATATATATGTACAACACTGAATGGGTCCCAGTGAACAGATTTACATTTATCAAGCACAATTCACTATCACTTGTCACGTGCTAGCACAGGTTCGAGTCCTTGGATGTACCAAATTTCAATTTCTGCATATATGCCTCCTTTGAGTTTCTCGATGTTGATGGCTTAGAAATAAAGTGAATTGTGGTTGATAAATGTACATATATATATATGTATGTATATATGTATATATATATATATGTATATATATGTATATATATATATATATATATATATATATATATATGTATGTATATATGTATATATATGTATGTATATATATGTATATATATATGTATATATATGAGAAATTCGCTAGTAAACAGCGACATAAATCAGACAATCTCCATGACCAAGGATTCGAACCCGCTGCTTCTGGACCCAAGAGAGGCTCCATAACACCCGCCTTAAACCACTCGTCAGTGGTCGAGTGGTCTAAGGAGCCTCTCTTGGGTCCAGAAGCAGCGGGTTTGAATACTCTGCGCGACGGTCATAGAGGTTGTCATGTATATAATGTGTGTGTGCGTGTACGTTTTCTTTGGTCGATTTTCCTGTCGTCATTTTCGTTAGTCTTATTTTTTTCTTACGATCTGATTACACTTTTCTTTGTTTACTTGTTTACATTTCAAATCGTCCTGGAAAGCGTTGCAGCTATTACAAAGTTTACCTTCCACTTTCTGAAATAGATTTCGTGGTAGCCCAAGGAAAAAGGGATCTTCTTTACTGATTCTAATGCCCCCCTTGCGTGCCATTACCAAAGAAATATTACAAAATATAAGAAATCTCGTATTATTAGTCAAACACCAACTTTTGCTCATTATTTTTTAGGGTGACAGGTGTGTTGGAGGATGAAAATTATTTTAAATTATTTCCTGACATCATTTTGCGCGAAAAGTGAGTGGATGGAGGTGGTGAAGTGTTTTGAGTATTTGAGGTTCCATGTGGTACTGAGCGGAGCCCCGGTCAAGGAAAAACTGCGCGGTTGTGTGTGAACGCCTCCATTGACTTACATTGTAATTGAACCGCCGCGGTTGAAACCGCTAGTGTGAACAGGGCATAAAGGAGGCAAGTAGTAGTGATCCTGAAATGTCCACGGCTCGCTTTCATATAGCAATATGGTTTCCAAACCTCCTCGTCTTATCCATTTTCTTCTTCTTCTACTTTTTCTCCTTCATTTTGTTTCTTTCTGGGTAAAGTGAAAAGTGTTACGAGTAATAGATATTTGGGGATGAGTAAAAACAAAACAAAACAAAAAAAACAATTGTGCCCATGGCACAGTAAGAAACAGATCGTTACACTATACGGGAATCACAAAGGAAGAATATGATTTTTTTTTTACGCGAAGTGTTTCTAGTTATGCGTATGATAGTTGTTACAAGAATAGATAGAGTAAGAACCGTGGGGGTGACGTAGACAACATGGGTAAGAAGAGACACCCAAATCACAACTAACATGTCTAGAAACTAAAAGTCGTTTTTATCGTTGTCATGATCAGGACAATTTTTTGCAGTGTCTGCGTTGTCGTTATCGTTATTTATAACACAGGTACTGTCGCTGTTCTTTCGTTGGTATTCTTAAAAAAAATCTTTTCTTATATAAATCCTTGGAGGGGAAAGATTTATATAAGGAAAGAATTTATTTTTAAGAATACCACCGTAAGAATTTTACGATGGTATCCTTAAAAAAATTCTTTCATTATATAAATCTTTCCTTTCCAAGAATTTATATAAAATATATATAAGGAAAGATTTTTTTTTTTTTTTTTTTTTTTTTTTTTTTTTTAAGAATACCACGTTTTTCCGTTCCCTCACGTTGCTATTTTGGGTTTCCACTTGGGACTAGTGAAACTCGTTTCATCCATTGAGATAGCAAACCTCATTACACGAAGACAAATGGAACTCTTAAAACGAAGGTAGATATGATAAAGACTTCTTGTTCTGATACGTCAACCCAATAATTTATATGTCCATGTACAAGGGTGGGCCAGTCGGTAATCATACCTTCGTGTTAGTTAAGTTTCAAAAATAACCCAGTGTGCACTCATGATCAAGAGATATGATTTAGTGCATACATACATACATGTATACATACATACATGTATACGTACATACATGTATACGTACATACATGTATACGTACATACATGTATACGTGCATACATGTATACATACATATATACATACATACATACCTGTATACATAAATAGATGCATTCATACATGCCTTCATACATGCATATATTCATACATATATACATACATACACATTCTCGCGCGCGCGCGCACACACACACTATATATATATATATATATATATATATATTATATATCTATATATTATATATACTATATATATGTATATATATAATATATATATATATATACAGTATATAATATATATATATAATATAATATATACTATATATATGTATATAATATATATATATTATATATATATAATTATATATATATATATGTATATACAGTATATAATATATATATATATATACCCGGTATATATATGTATATACAGTATATAATATATATATATATATATATATATATATATATATATATATATATATACATATATGATATATTCTAAATATAACACACACAGGCTATCATGCAGGTGGGCACACACCAACAACACAATGGATGGCGTGACTCAACCTTGCCAGCAATGAGACAGGAGGGCGGCCAAGGAGGCAGAGAGACAGTAAAAGACAGACAAGGAAAAAAAAAAAAGATTCAGGGACATAACGAGGCACGGGAAAAGAGACAGAGACGGCAAGGGATACAGTCGCAATGAGATTTAGAGACAGAGATACAGACACGGAGAGATATAAAGAGACAGGAAGGTCCACAGAGACAGCGAGAGATGGAGAGACAGGGGCAGTGATAAATGCAGAGACAGCGTAAGGTAGAGAGACAAAGGCAACGGCAGATACAGAAATAGAGATGCAGAAAGAGAGAGAGAGAGAGATAAAAAGAGAGATAGCGAGAGATGTATAGACAGAGACAGTGAGAATAGAGAGACAACGAAATAAACAGAGAAGGAAACAGTGAGAGAAAGATATGAAGACAATGAAGACACGGGGACAAAAACACAAACAGAAAAATATATTTACACAGAGAAAGATGCAGGCACACAAACTCTATTAGAATAAATCAGGTTAAGGCCCATGGCATAAGAGGGAAAGTGTTTGAATAGATTAGAGCGTGAATTAGTGACAGAAAACAGCGGGTCACCATTATAGGTGTAAAATCCAAATAGGTTAGTGCTAATAGTGGAGTTCTACAGGGCTCGGTCTTGGGTCCCTAATCGTTCTTTATATATATAAATGCCTTGGACAATGGTATTAATAGTGATGTTAGTAAACTTGCTGATAGTACTAAAATAGGACATCATATTAGATCGGGGGAAGATGCTGTGATACTGCAGGAGAATCTTAACAGATTTTTTGCATGGTAGGAAAAAGGTCTTAACAAGGGTGATGCAGTCAATGGTTTATAACAGAGTGGTTAAATAATGTAATAGACATAGTAACCTTGTTGTGGGCGCTGAAACAACTGGTTGTTTTAAGAGAAAATGAGATAATTTTATGAATATGGATGACAGGTGGTAAGGGAAATAGAATTGCATAGTGCAGGCCTTATGGTCTCTTACAGTCTCCTCTATTCTTATGTTAAACACACACACACACACACACACACACACACACACACACACACACACACACACACACACACACACACACACACACACACACACACACACACACATACACACACATACACACACACACACACACACAGGGACAAGAGAGTGACAGGAGATAGGACGAGAGAAAAAGAGAGAGAATGGGACGAGAGAGAGAGAACAAGAGAGAGCGAGAGAACAAGAGAGAGAGAGAGAGAGAGAGAGAGAGAGAGAGAATGGAAGGAGAGAGAGAAAGTGGAAGGAGAGAGAGAGAGAGAGAGAGAGAGAGAGAGAGAGAGAGAGAGAGAGAGAGAGAGAGAGAGAGAGAGAGAGAGAGAGAGAGAGAGAGAGAGAGAGAGAATGGGAGGAGAAAGATAGGGAATGGGAAGTGAGAGAGAGAGAGAGGGAGGAGAGAGAAAATGGGAGGAGAGAGAGAATGGGAGGACAGAGAGAATGGGAGGAGAGAGAGACTGGGAGGAGAGAGAGAATGGAAGGAGAGAGAGAATGGGAGGAGAGAGAGAGAGAGAATGGGAGGAGAGAGATAAAAAGGGGAGGAAAGAGAGAGAATGGGAGGAGAGAGAGAGAGAGAGAATGGAAAGAGAGAGAGAGAGAGAATGGGAGGAGAGAGAGAGAGAGAGAATGGGAGGAGAGAGAGAGAGAGAATGGGAGGAGAGAGAGAGAGAGAATAGGAGGAGAGAGAGAGAGAATGGGAGGAGAGAGAGAGAATGGGAGGAGAGAGAGAATGGGAAGAGAGAGAGAATGGAAGGAGAGAAAGAGAGAGAGAGAGAATGGAAGGAGAGAGATAAAAAGGGGAGGAAAGAGAGAGAATGGGAGGAGAGAGAGAGAGAATGGAAAGAAAGAGAGAGAGAGAGAGAATGGGAGGAGAGAGAGAGAGAG
>NC_134809.1:26903040-26910540 GCF_046742065.1 Oratosquilla oratoria | reverse complement strand
GAAGTGGCGTTGACGACCTCAGATCGATACGTAATCTTTAGGCTTGTGGATGTAAATAGGAAGGCTCAATTACAACCTGAGTGAAGGAAAGCATTTTTCGGCGTTTCCGAAAGTCGAAATATTAGAAGTTGTCCACACTTGTTGGAAATGGTTGTTGGAGTCGACATGACGTCACGCAGCTCTGGATAAGGCCATGTGACGTCACTCATAGGCCCCCGCCTCCCTGCACGTGAACAGACTTGGTACACTTAGACTTTGGCTTATCCAGCTTTCTACGTCCGCAGGAATCATAATGATTCGCAACACAACACATCTCAGTAGAAGTTGTTGAAGGATCGAATTAAATCAACAGGATCTTGTGTAAATGAGCGTACGCATAGACTCGTGTTTGTGTATAGTTACACAAAATGGGAAAGGGAAGAATGAAGGACAGGCAAGAAAACTATTGAAAATGTGAGTAATGGGGAGGTGTGGAAGGAAATAAACGTGTTATGGTTGAGGTGGTATAGAAGCTAAATATTACTCAAAGGAGAAACATAGATGAAAATGAATATTAGAAGGGGCCTTGCAGACTAAATTCTGAGACTCTTTGAGGTTGAAAAGGGTGAGCATGATGTAAAAGAAAGAGGAACAGTCAGGAATACAGGCACATTAGAAGAATAAGCAAATTAACTGGAAAGGTGATATAGATAATGGAATCTCAGGTAGGTGAGGAACAAGGGTGTATGTGAACCAGGTAATTACGTTGAAGAATATAAGTCTTTAGGTAAAGGCAATGAATTGCCTCTGCTCCCCCGTTCCTAATGGACATTTGTTTTAATTGCAGGTGTTGTTATGCTTACAAATTTGTCTTCGTACTTTGTGGTGAACTGGTTTGAGATGTCTGCTGTTTCGATGGTTTTTAACTTTTCCTTATTGTAGCTTGTGTGAATGATCTTCACATTCTTTAGTTGGGGGTGATATATGTGTATACTTACGTGAGCATATTGCACACATATTGTACACATACACATATTGTACAGTGAATGTAGAGGAGGGGTCTCCCTATGGTGAAGTAATGAGAATAATCTTCGGCTGTTGGGCGCTGTTGCAGAAGAGCTGTGTCATTCAGCTTGCTGGGGAACAGGGCGAACTCTCATTCCTAAGGCGGTGAGAAAGGAGTGGTAGTTGAATGGGGATGATTATTTTTATGTGTGTGTGTGTGCGTGTGTGTGTGTGTGTTTTAAATAATTTTGAATTATGTAGGATTTTATGTTGGACATATTTTCAGTCAACCTAGTACCCTTCCCCCTCTCTGCAAAGGAAGCAGCAGGACCTTTTGTTCCAAATGGCCAGCGCCTGCAATGAAGAGTCTTCAGTCACGATAACCTCTTCGTCCTTGGGGCGAAGTGGTGATGAATGGACTTCCGAGGTCCTCTTTCAGCGTTATCTTTGCACTAAAATGATCTTTATGAATGGCGTGATAAAAGGGCAGGAGCAGGGGTAAGGGTAAGGACACGCGTGGAGTTTCTCTGAGCAAAATGACCTCCAACCACCGTCAAAGTCGAAGGTGGGGAAGAGATAAAGTTGAAGAAGATTCCCTCACCTAGAGGGTTTATTTTGGCAGAATAAAATCACTTTACCCCCGCGTGTCCCCCGCTCGCCTCCTAAAAGGATGTACATAAAGAATTTAATTAATTCTGAAACATGAATGAACCCCGATAATCAAAATTCAAGAGTTCTGTTTCTGCCGTCTCATCACGGACGATCACCTTCCGTCAAATGTATTGCGTTGAGCAGTGTGTTGATTCCGCGTTCGAAATCTACAACAGCTGACTTCTACTTGCCTTGTAGTTCCGAACACACAAGACAAAAATGAGAACCTCAGACGCATCTAAGCGCCTCTTGGCGTGAGCTCATCACCTTTATACTGACTGAACTTGATCATACACCAAACGCTTCATTATCCATAATAATTCGTGATAAGAAAAAAAAAATGCCTTTCATGTGAACAATTCCATTTTCGAGATCTCTTTCCGAAAGTTTCGAAAGACTTCTTGAAGAATCCTTAACTGGTGTGGGCTAAGTATTGCCTAGCACCTGAGGAATATTATGGATCGGCATTGTGAGGATAATCCCATTCTTGAACTGCCTCTTTAAGAAATTTTGGCTTGCTGTGTTTAATATTCCTCAGTTCATATGGACTAGTGAGTATCTGCCTTCGATGCGAACAATTCTGTTTTCGAAATATCCATTTGCAAGACTGATGGGTTGGGTTTAGCATCGACAAATATAGAAGGAAATTTCAATTGGCCTTTGGTGTGAACAGTTTCATTTTCGAAATGCCTCTGTAAGAAATTTTGAGGAGACGCAGACCATCACTGACAAAACGGAGACTTGATGGTAAAGCACATTTCCCCCACGCCATAGAAATGTTTCTTTCTATAATTATTTTTCTCAAATTCTCAGTCGTCTACCGCTCTGCGAGGTGACTAGGGGTGAAGGACTCTGCCTATGCCCTTGCTGCCTTCAAGTGTTGAGTCTTTAGCAGGATTCGAACCGCCATCCATCTACCATCTTAGACGCGGGTGCCCTAACCCGCTCAACTACACACTCGCCAATAACAAAATATAGAATAAGATATAAATCCCTATAAGAAACTCTCTCTTTCAAGAAATATATGTGACTAAAGCAGTAGTTCTTAACCTTTTTCGGTGCACGTACCCCTTGATATATATATATATATAAATATATATATATATAAATATATATATATATATTTTTTTTTTTTTTTTTTTTTTGCATCCGACCTAGATATGGATCAAAAGGTCTCCTGTCGGCATGCTCCGCCTTTGTAATCCTTTGTAAAGAATTTCTCGTATCTCCATCCAGTACAAATACAATGCAAACATATGAAAAGAATAGTGATGCAAACCTTGCTTTGCTTTCTTATGGTGAATATAAAGTACCATTGCCACTGGCTATTATCATGTCTCGTGCCCCCAGGTTCAAGGTTTCGTATCCCTCTGGGGGTACCTGAGGTACCACAGGTTAAGAATCACTGGTCACTAAATAAACGCAGAATTATTGTAATCAACATACTTCCCAGCGAAGCGAGAACCGTTTTAAAATCTGCCCGGCGTGGTATGCTGAGAAACTTTCAGGATTTATTTCTTCTGGCTGAGGACCGGTAGTTTTATATAGGAGAAGGGTCTCCATCGGCCAGGACCCGTTTCAGACCGGGGGGCGCGGGGGGGCGTCCCGTCAGCCGCACGAGATCGATTGCCATTGGTCGAAGTCGGCAGAATAGGGGGGGATGGGGGGGTTACTTCAAGGTCACTGGAGTAGGTAGGAAGGGGGGAAGATACATCGCCCTTGTGTTCGCGCGAATGGTGTGACTTGTGGGAGGAAGGGGAGAGGGGGGAAGGGGAGCCAAGGTCGAAGGAGAGGGGGGGGAGGGAGTGGGGGGAAGAGCGAACCAAAGCTTCTTTGAGCGAATTGGATTTGCTGAAGAAGCGGAAGAAAGGTTGTCGCTATCGCTTCACGACAAGAACTTTAGCAGTGAATTTACATAATGTATATATGCAGACATGTATGTATATATCTGTGTGTGTGTGTATGTATACATCTGTGTGTATGCATGTATATATCTGTGTATGTATGTATGTATGTACATGTGTGTATATATGTATATGTATATATGTATATGTATGTATAAATACGTATGTGCATACTGTATATATGTATATGTATGTGTATATGTGTTTGTGTGTATGTATGTATGTATGCACGTTCGTATGTATGTAGGCATGTATACGTGCATGTATACACGTATGCATGTACGTATGTACTGTACAATACATTATACCAAATTAAGATTACTTCATCTCTGGTTCGCAAACCACAAGAGACACACTGCCAAGGAAGGATCCATTACTAATTGAAAACATAAATATTTGAAGGCCAAGATACGGAGCTAAGCCACGCAATGCTTGAGCATGCATACGGAAACAACCTACAGATGTGATACACACAAGCGCTCGAGAACATAAATAAGAATACACGTTGAAGTAATACACGCACATATACACACGCACGTACACGGGTGTCTGTTGTAATCCTTTTATGTTCTAGTTTGAACCTAGTTGAGTTGTGGTCACTAGATTTCTTGTTTTGCTTTCGTGCCTAAACTTGTTGTCATCAAGACCATTTTCCAGTCGATCAAGTGCGCCGCGTTCCGTCGTCGCCCACCTCACCATTTTGAAATTGAAATCTCCCATTACCATCACGTCACGACTCCTGAAGCAAAATATGTCAACGATTTGTCGCCTGGGGTTGGTGTTTCATTTTCCGATATATATTTTTCTTGTTTGAATCAGTTCAACCCATGAGCTGTCATATGTTTTCTTTTACCAAAGTTTGTACTATAGCACGCACACACACACACACACACACACACACACACACACACACACACACACACACACACACACACACACACACACACACACACACACACACACACGCACACACACACACACGCACACACACACACACACACACACACACACACACACACACACACACACACACACACACACACACACACACACACACACACACACACACACACACACATACACACACACAAGGATTTAAGAGCAAACTTGACACTGCGAGATACAAAGACGGGACACTACGAGTATAGCTCCCTCTCCCGTAAGATACCACTAAGTAAACACACACACACACACACACACACACACACACACACACACACACACACACACACACACACACACACACACACACACACACAGACGGAGGGGAAAAAGAGAAGGAGAGAGGAAGAGGGAGATAAAGAGAAAAGTAGAGGGAGAGAAAGAAAGAGGGTGGGTTAGATAAAGAGGGAGGGAAGGAAAGAAAGAAGGAAAAGAGAGGAAGGGAAAAGAAGAGGGAAAAGGGAAGAGAAAGAAAGAAGGAGAGGGAGAGGGAGAGAGAGAGAGAGAATGTGAGAGAAAATGAGGAAAGGAAGTGGTAGAAAGAAAGAGGGAGATAAAGAGATAAGGGTAAGAAGAGAACGAGAAAGGAGACAGGGAGAGAAAGAAGCAGAGGAAAGGAGAATTGTGTGAGACAAAGAGGAATTCTGTGAGACAAAGAGGAATTCTGTGAGACAAAGAGGAATTCTGTGAGACAAAGAGGGGGTTATGTGTGACAAAGAGAAACTCCGAGACAAAGAGAAGAGACAATGATTTATCACGAGACGGTTTGCTGCAAATAGCAGCACATTTATCAAGTCACAGCAATCTCGATTGAATTATTTGCAATGTCAGTCATTGTAAATCGTAAGATTCAGCAAGTTTTTTTTACACCAAGACCAACAGCAGAAATGAAGCCATTGATTGAAACATTACGAATGTTTGACAGAGGCAAGGTGCTTCAAGTACTTGAATATTTCCAGAGCATAATATGTGTGTAACCTAACAAATCCATCACTAAAGGAGTGTCGTAGGATTTCGATATGTAGATCTTGACTGATTTCAGTATAGCAATGATAATGGATGGAGTTGAAATATCCGATTACTTTTTAGATAAGGAGGAGTGGGAGGGATGGTTTGAGGTTGGTTAGGTTAGAATGTTCTTTTCCTATGCCACAACCATCTCGTTCTGTGGTTGACGAGTGACTGGATGGAAAAAAATAGTGTATTTATGTACAAGGAGGGACGAAAGATCCCGTCTGAGCAATGCAAAAGATGATGTAGACAATTTTCTTTAGGATTGATTATGATAATTATGATAATTATCATAATTATAAGTAATTATAAGATAATTATAAGATAATTATAATTATAAGATAAGATATTATCTTATAAGATTATAAGATAATTATAAGAAGATTATAAGATTATAAGATAATTATAATTATAAGATGATTATAAGATAATTATCATAAGTAAGCCTTCTTTGTTTATTATTTTGAGGGATGTATTCAGCCGCTTGGATTTATTCTAATGTCTTCAGGTGATTTTATTCACTTGACGGAAGTCTCTCAGGGCATCGGAAGATTAGTTACGACAGAGTATAAAAATGTAAAGGAAATATTTTAAAATTATATTACGCAAATTTACCCAAGAACTTACGCACACGATTCTAAGGAGCCATACTCGCTAGCAGAGCGGATTAGGGCGTCGCTACTTGTGGCGAAGGTCGAGGTAATGGCGGATCGAACACTGCCACCGGTGAGTTCATCCAAGGTTAATTAAATTCCACGCTACAAAAGCCATCTGTAAGGGGCACCATCCTAACACCCTGATAAGGGAAGATTGTGACGTTATGCCAGATCAAATCGCGCTTACATCTTTCGTTTTGTAAACATTGTAATCGAATATTTATATTTTCTAATTTACTTTCAGATGAATGAATCTCAATAAGAAATGTATTTTTAGTAGATAAATAGTTGACTCGATATTCTACCGATGGTTCATAAAAATGAAAGCAAGGAATACAATAGAAAAAGAAAGAAAAAAAGAAAAAATGCGAACCATTTACTTCATTTCATTATTATTTACTATTTACCTGTTTGTTTATTATCTAATTATACCTCTGCATTTATTTATGTATTTTATTTGTTATTTACATTATTATAGTTTTTTTTCTATTTATTACTATGATTTTTTTTTCGCATCCGACCTAGATATGGACCAAAAGGTCTCCTGTCGGCATGCTCCGCCTTCGTAATCCTTTGTAATATTGCTATCATCTTCACAAAGGGGAAATTGACGTTAGGGGCGAGTATCACTCACTGGAAATCGTTAAAGTATCAATATCCGAACGATTTCGGATACGCGAAGGCACGAGGGATGGGATAAGAAGTGGGGAAGGAGTATGGCTGGTTTTCCTTGCGTATTGAGCGATACATGAGCTTGCATGGTACCATATGTGTACACTATGGAAGACAAATTACTGCATTTCTATTTTAACGATAACCACATTCGTGCTCTTTCATGTCGTGTTAGAGATTTACTCCATAGAACAATAAAAGTATGGTTCAGTTTCGTAATTCTAAATGGAATCAGTGAGGCAGTGAGGCAGAAAATTGTATGTGATGAAATGTTAATATCATTATCATTATTATTATTATTAGTATTATTACTATAAGTATTATTATTAGTATTATTGGTGTTGTTATTACTGTTACTATTAGTATTAATGTTATTGTTGCTATTAGTATTATTGGTATTATTGTTGTCGTTGTCATTGTTGTTGTCATTGTTGTTGTCGTCGTTGTCGTTTTATTGCCGTCGTTGTCGTCGTCGTTGTAGTTGTTATTGTCATTATTACTATCAATGGTTTATACTTATGTCCATGTTTTATACTACAAGAGAACAAATACCACATCATCAACCATTTCGCAAAGATGTGTTTAAAGTTCAACAAAAGAGGCATAATAAGTTCAAATTTAGTTTAACACATCAAATAGAAAAAAAAAGAAAGAAAAAAAAAAAAAATCTTTTGCCATAA
>NC_134809.1:26870540-26890540 GCF_046742065.1 Oratosquilla oratoria | reverse complement strand
TTCACACGGTCAAACATCACTTCAAACACTTGTTTGACAAACCGGGTTTGACAAACCGTTTGACCGTGTAAATGGCCCTTTACAATGGAACATCTCGTAAATCAAACTCCATACTAGTCTCAGCCTCGCCAAAAAAATATAGATAAACGAATTAATAGATAAATGAATAAATAAATATATAGATAAATAGATGAATAAATGAATAAGTAAACAGATGAATAAATAAGAAAATAAGTAAATTAATAAATAAATAGATAAGTAAATAAGAAAATTATCAATAATTTAGTTAATAGATAATAGACGACTAAATAATTAATCAACTGATTAATTAATTAATCAATTAAACGAAGGTCAAATTTTCAAGAGAACAGAAACTCAATTCGAATAATTAAAGAATTGTCTGATGTGTCGTTGATAGTTTCTGTGACCAAGAGATTTGACAGAAAACCGCAGTGGACCATTGGGAATTTCCATCCAGGTGTGAATTATAGTCGACAACCACGCGAGGATACTCGAATGTCGTTCTTTGATGTCAAATTCCTTATGAATAACTTGTAAGAGGGATTAGATCGTTAGGTTACCAGATTATACGTACATTCGTGTTCTTTGTATGTTAGATATGTTAACGATGAAACTACCGAAAAAAAAACAGTCAAAGAGGTAAGATTTTTTATGTTTAAAATCAGAACCACTCTATTGGAATTCTTGTCGTAAATCGTGTCGTTTAGAAAGACGACTCGAATGTGCATCTGGCAACGTCTCCAACACGGTATTTCAGTTGACGTCGTAGTTTTTTTTTCTTTTTTTTAAGAGATTGAAACTATTAAAAGTTTTTGATAACGGATTATTTTGAAAATGTAATTAGTTACTATTGTTGGTATCTTGAATGCACATCTCAATTTTCGTGGGGTTCTGTCGAACATTTTTGCTACTTTTTTTAAACAACTTTGTTTAGCTCTTAGTGTGTGTGTATATATATATATATATATATATATATATATATATATATATATATATATATATATGATGAAGGTGCAAAAAGAAGTCACGGGTCTAGTTCCGAGTTTGAGTTTATTCTTGACCGGTTTCGCTCTATGCTTCTTCAGAGGAATGTCAGGTATAAGCTCAGAAACTCGGAACTAGACCCATGACTTCTTTTTCCACCTTCATCAACTGGTCACAATGTACCAGCATATATATATGTATATATATATATATATATATATATATATATATATATATATACAGTATAGTGTGTGTGTGTGTGTGTGTAATAGAAAAGATTCAAGGGAAGGAAAAACCGTACAGAAGTTTCATCACAATCGTTTGAACATCATCTCGCTCACATTCACTCCTTAGAATTTGCTCGACGACACAGATCATTATGACCGAAACATAGCTTCCTTACGGTAGCTGAAATAGATTCTTGGAATCTTTCCTCGCTTTTGAAATGTGATTTTAATCCACGTATGGACAAAAACACATCCATAGGTGACAGTTTTAGTAACGAACCTAAACGAAAAAACTCGTTTGTGTATTACTGACGAATATAATATGATTTTTTCCCCTATATCTTCGTTGCTAGATACGAAGATTACATACTAAAAAAAGTCTAAAAAAAAAAAAAAAAAAAAATTGCTGTTATTTTGACGTTGCTCTCGTCCCATCCCTGGCTGTTCTCTTAGGAACTTTAAGTAAGTCTTTCTTCCTATACACATTTTATGCCGTTTTGGAGGTATCAAGTTCCATTATTTGAGTACATGAATGGTTCTTCTAAGACATGTTTCCACTGTTGTAGCTGTATTACTTATTTTTACGAGAATAATGAGGTTAGGTTAGGTTAGATTAAGTTAGGATAGGTTAATTTAGGATAGGTTAGATTAGGTTAGGTTAAGCTAGGTAAGGTTAGGTTTAGTTAGGTAAGGTTAGGTTTAGTTAGGTAAGGTTAGGTTAGGTTTACTAAGGTTAGGTTAAGTTTACTAAGGTTAGGTTAAGTCAGGATAGGTTAGATTAGGTTAGGTTTACTTAGGTTGGGTTAAGTCAGGATAGGTTAGATTAGGTTAGGTTAGGCTAGGCTAGGTAAGGTTAGGTTTAGTTAGGTAAAGTTAGGTTTAGTTAGGTAAGGTTAGATTTAGTTTGGTTAAGTTAGGCTAGGTTAGATTAAGTTTGGTTAGGTTAAGTAAGGCTTGGTTAGGTTAGGATAGGTTAGGTTCAATTAGGTCTCCAAATTTCTAAAATCATTATTAGGCTACACTGAAACATTGCAAAAGTTTTACCAATCTCTTGTGGTGTAATCTATCTGAACACAAAAAGGTCAGCAAAATGTCCGGCTAATTTCGATACTATTTTACAAAGACAAAGCCCGGCTTCGCCTTATCACAAGACTTTCTCAGTTATCTAGTGTGTGTGTGTGTGTGTGTGTGTTCGCGCGTGTGTCGTGTACATGTGTATGCATGTGTGTGTGCGCATACCTGTACCCAGTATACATATACATGGTACCCAAAAATGTAACGCATTGTTTTCCCAATACTTTTGTCACCTATATTACCTCTTTTCCTGTTTTCAGGAACGACCTATATATTCCTCAACATATTAGATGAACTAAAATGGTACTCCGCCATACTACGAGCTAGTAGTCTAACGTCGACCATCGATTACTGTTGGCCCAGTGGTGGCTCTTCCTTCATAAGCGCCTCACTTATGTAATTCTGTTTCGTGGAGGTCACTTACACACTTCACGATGACCTGCTATCCACTATTACTTCGGGTTCTTGGTCTGTGTACCTTCTTTCGAATTGCGGGGACCATTGGAGTAGATTACAAAAAATAGGAAAGCGACCAGATGCTTAAAAAAAAAAAAAAAAAAAAAAAAGTGAAAAGTGTCACTTGGCATGGGAGTTTCTTAACTTTACCGTGCATTATATCTTTTTTTCGGGATGGGTGGGATATATCCGTGGTCACCTCCAGATTGAAATGATTTTGGCGAGCGTCCCCTCTCGTCCTAAAGTCGGTTGGCCATAATTACTGTCTGTGCCATCGGTCAGTAAATGAAGACAGAATGTGACAAATATCTCTTACAAATTACTTCGAAGAGAAACCTATGGATGTGAAATTTCACTTCGATTCCTCCTCCATATGTGTTAACGTTATACATATATATATATATATATATATATATATATATATATATATATATATATATATATATATAGATATATATACATATATTGAAGGAAAAAACATAAAGAGGACGGCCACGAAAGCGGATTTCCTTGGGTCCTCAAGTTTCTGTGGATCCGGTACGAGGAAAGGCCATGTGACATATACATCCCCTAGTGAATAATAAACGCCGAACCAGAGGACACATGCCAGATCCGGCCACTGGCCTTTACCAGGACCAAGAAGTGCCCTTTTCCGGTCTGCTCGGACGAGTCATTGGCAGCTAAATAACATCCCGCCACCCATCCCCTCCCCTCCTCGCCCCTAATGGACGAACATGTTATAAAACGAAGAGAACAAACAACACGGACAACGAGCTAACTGACTGGAGTTTGTACGTTACTAGAATATTGATTACATTGTGAAGAACTATTTCTGTCAAAGATGATTGCCCTTTTCTTGAAAGTTACGGACGTTGGTTAGTGTGTGTTTGCTTGCTAGAGTTTAACCGTATTTCTTTTTTAGGCCTAGGATCACTCTAGCTATGTCACCTAATCGGGAGTAGTTAGACAGGGAGACAACAATCATAGTGTCTACTAATGTATTACTGCGTTCTGGGTCTTGGTACTAACACAGGACAGTGTTTTCAAACCTGCATAAAGTATGAGTGTCGACTGATCTCAAGATTTAGAGACATCTCTATTGAGAATAAGCCATCAGAAATGTAAATCACTTGTCAACCTGTAAAGATTTATGGAAATGTATCCGTCAGACGCAGTGATCAATCATTTTTGATAAATGTGTATTACGTTATATTTTTTTGAATTTGTGTGGTCGGTTCCAAAGCTATAGTAACGTTTAAAAGAAAGAAAAAACAAATGTAGATTTAAGTTCACCGAGCCGTGAGTACGAAATCGCCTTCCTTGACGTTTTCTTAATCGATTAATCGTGTGTCTTCTTGGTGAAGGCGCGTGGTGGGATTAGGCCGCCCATGCTTCTCTCTACTGGTGACAGTGGTGGTGTTGGTAGTGGTGGTGGTAGTGGTGGTGGTGACAGTGGTGGTGTTGGCAGTGGTGGTGTTGATAGTGGTGGGCTGTAGGTCAGAGACGGGTGATACCGCTGCTGTCATTCCATTTTTTAATTATTTTCTTTTAATTTAACGGGTTTTTTCTCTTTCACTTTACTCTTTTATTATGTTGTTTTATTTTTATTTCTGTTTTTATGTATTATTGTTTTGTTTCACTTTCACTTTATTGTTTTATTAAATATTATTGATGTATTATTGTAGAGATTTCTTGTTTTATCGTTTGATCATTTGATTGCTTGATCATTGTGGCGTTTTGTCAGTTTCGTCGTTTTGTCGTCTTGTCATTCTGTCGATTTTGTTGTTTCGTCATTTTGTTGTTTTTGTCGTCTTAGTGTCTTGTCGTTTTGTCGTCTTGTCTTGTTTTGTTGTCATATAGTTTTGTCCTCATGTTTTTTCGTCTTGTCGTTTTTCCATTTTTTCCATTGTTTTTGTTTTGTTTTGTGGTCTTGTCTTTTTGTCGTTTTGTAGTTCTTGTCGTCTTGTCTTGTCGTTTTTTTTTTCTATTTTCGTTTCATCGAGTTATCGTTTCATTATTTGATCAAAATGTTTCATTATTTCACTGTTTCCTAGTGTTACCGTTTTATTTCAATATCAGTTTACCTTTTTCTCTTTCTCATTTCTTTTTAATTTTCCTTGTTTTCCATATTTCTATTTCTCCTTTTTTCTCTTGCTTCTCATTTTTGTTTACTTTCTTGCTCTTGTTATCACTTGTTTTGTTTCTAATATATCTTTTTCTTAATTCTATTTGTTTGCGTTTTGGTTTTGCTTATTTTACTTTTATTTTTGTTTTAGATTATTTTGATTTGCTTTGACTTGTATTGTTTTATATTATTATTATTGATTCTATTTTTCTTGTTTCGTTTTTGCCTTTTCTGTTTCCTTGACTTGTTTGTAATTCTTTTACTTGTTTGTTTATTTCGGATTTTTTAATTCTTGACAACATTTATTGACATCTTTTAACAAGAAAGCGAGTGTGTCCAATCTGGTCCCGTGGTTTTGCGTGCAGAGAAGCCGACGCTTGATGAAACAGTCGCTTGACGACGACTGTAATACGTCACAGGTAAGCCAATGTTTGTTTTCTTACGAAACACGCAACGGACTTCACTAGAGTTCTGTGAAAATCACGGGAGTGAAATTACTAACGTCAGCATCGTCTTCGTCGTCGTTGTTCTCGTCGTCATCGATGTTGCTGTCGTTGTTGTCGTTGTCTACGCCGATATAATCATCAGCACCAGTAAGAACAAATACATAGATTTATATTCGTATGTTTGTTTAGTATTAAGTAGACACACACACACATAAACACACACACACACACACACACACACACACACACACACACACACACACACACACACACACACACACACACACACACACACACAAAAACACACACACACACACACACACACACACACACACACACACACACACACACACACACACACACACACACACACACACACACACACACACACACACACACGCACTAGACACTGCGAGATACAAAGACGGTACACCACGAGCATAGTTCCCCTTCCCGTAACATACAACTAGGTAAATACAACTAGAAAAATAAACACACGCTCGATGGTGCAGTGGTATCGTTCACAACCGCTAATCTAGTGGTCTGAGTTCGATTCTCGCCCAGTTCAAGAGGTACTGTGCCATCTCCCAAACATTCCTGGTGCAAGTATTGATGGTATTTTGATTGAGATTGATGATTTGGTTGAACGTCGCAAACTCCCACCAGTCAAGAGGCTAGGACGATGTCCTTTACAGAGGACTTTGTAGCCTGGAATTTAATTAACCATACCCTTGGTCCAACTAGCTAGTGCAGAATTTGAACTGCCGTCACTTAGACCTCCGCCGCAAGTAGCGACGCTCTAACCCACTCTGCCAGCAAGCATCTTGATTATACCCTTAGTTAAAACATCGTTGAATAATTAAGTTTGCCTTTACAGAATTCATATTCTTGTATTTGAGGGATATTGATGTAGAGACCAGTGTTCCTCAAACTGTTTGCTGTGGTACACAGAGATAAGATGATCATGACCTTAGTATTGGCCAAATCGCCTCTTCAACATACATTTGTGAAACAGCGTTTGCAGAAAACTACCAATGACTAATTAATTATCATTGTAAGAAGGTTATTTCTGTGTATACCAAAATGCTTCTTCCCCCAGCCAAGGGAAACACCCAGCCTTCACTCATCCCACACCCATTTGATAACCTTTCATCACAGCTCTATCCCTGACACCCGCCAACTGACTGTGCCATAAGCAATGCAGCAAGACACAGCACATCCATAGAAGGCCCAGACAGTCTAAGCTGGTTTATCCCCGCGGCTTCACTTACATGGTGAGTCTCTCTCATCGTCCCTTTATACGTAAATAGAGAAGACGAGGAGAAGTATTTTCGGGACGCGTCAATTCATAGTCCATTCACAACTACTCTTCGTTTACATCTATCTCTTCTTCAACAAATATTTACATAATATCCAATGCCTCCTTCACCCCCATCTATCTTTCTCATTCTCGGTCCTTCTCCCCAGCAATCAACTGGATCAAATCTCACCTTCCATTCTCACGAACCACCTCTAATCCCTTGCCCGTCACCTTTGCATTTACTTCTCATACCACCTCATCCATGTACACATTGAACAACCATGGTGACATAACAACCCAGGCATAGCCCCACCTTCACGCCAACCCACTCACTCTCACTGTTCCCTACCCAATCACAACCTTTACTAACACCTTTCCCTGTATCCCTATATCTGCAAAATTTCTCACAATGCCTTCCTGTCGATCCTGTCATAAGCATTTTCTAGATACATTAAAGTCTCAGAAAACATCCTTAGCTTTTGCCAAAAACTTCTTGTATATCGATCTCGCTACATGATTTCATCCACACACTCTACCTTTCCTAAACCCACATTGTTCCTCCCATTTACTTCCTATGTTTCTCTCCTAATCCTTTACATTAATACCCTCTCATATACCTTTTCAACTACACTCAACAAACTAAAAAACTAAAACATTAATATTTTTTCGTTAGGAGCTGAGGAGAAATATATTTTCTATCCACGTCACTAGTAATAAAACCTGTAAAAACTATGATAATGTTTGGGGAAGGTGAAAAGGATGGGGTATTACAGAAAGGATTACATAAATTCATGGTAACATTACTGAAAAGAATTTTGAGGAGCACTGATAAGTGAACCAAACGTCGCAGCGTAGGCTATTCCATTTTATGTTAAAAAGACGCACTTCGGAAAATATGAAATGGTTTAGCATCGGATTCTACAAAGCGCACAATCAAATAAACTCTAGGAAATCAATATTTGATTCCTCTTACGCAAGGTCTGAAGGCAGCATCGGGAAATGTCGAGGACTCGCTCTGTAATCCCAGTGACATTTGGAAGCTGAAGGTTAAATCATTTCCCTCCCCTACTCTCGATAGGTGTAGCCTTTTCAAATGCCCTGAAGCTCTCCCTACACAACCACCATCATCGACACAATATATTGACTCAATACAATTGTCTTCCACGTTGTTAACCCGTTTCAGCGTGTCGGGGCCGCTTCAGTTATGTTAACATCCCCTTCCTCAACTGAATAAAACCGTTTGGCATCAGTCAGAATGAATCTTGTCACCCTAAAGATCGTTTTGAATCTTCAGAGCGCGTCACCTTTGAGGTGATAAGCAAGAACAGGTCACTTCGTTTCGAAAGAAAACGAACGATATGACGTCATGACTCGACTTTGTTGTCTCTGTCTCGGCGTCATAGCCCAACAGTTGATTTTGGGACTTTGTTTTGGTGAACGGTAGGCGATTTTATTCAGCTCTATAGAACCCTCTCGACCCCAACATGATCGTCAACCTGAACAAGTTCCTGTACTCAAACTTCAGTATTTCAGGGTACCAAAATTTTCTTTCAGGAGCCACGTGACTCAGATTTCAGCTTTTTCCTTCTCTTCGTCACCCCTCCTTCTTTCAATCCTCCTTATCCTCTTGCTCCACCTCCTCTTCATCCTCTATATCATCCTCGTCCTTCTCTTTCTCTGTCTTTAGTTCTCGTGTTCCTCGTTCTCCTCCTTGCCCTTGTTTTCCTTGCCCTCCTTCTCGTCCCTGTTCATCCACCTTGTCCTCTCCATTCTTCTCCTCCTCCTAATCACCATCATCACCATCGCCATCGCTATCGCCATCACCATCACCGTCATCGTAATTGTCATCAGTAATCATCATCAGTCGTCATCATCATCGTCGTCGTCGTCGTTGTCGTCGTCATCGTCATCATCATGGCCACCATCATCATCGACCTCCTAGTCTTCCTCGTCCTCCTCGTCCTCCTCCTCCTCCTCCTCCTCCTCCACCTCCTCGTCCTCGTCCTATTCGTCGTCCTCCTTTTCCTCCTCCTCCTCCTCCTCCTCCTTTTTCCTCCTCCTCGTCCTCCTCTTCCTCCTCTTCGTCGTACTTGTCCACTTCCTTCTCTTCCTCCATCTCCGTTGTAGGGCTAGGTATAGATGGGTTTGAGCAAAATTATTTAGTAATTTTCCTTGACAAAGCGTCATGTCGTTAGGTGTGCATTTTTTCACTCCAGTGCACTCGAGAGGTTCGTCTGTTCGTTTTCGTTTTGTGAGGATTGGTTTAGAAACAAAAGTTACATCACTCATGGTGTCAATATTCTTGACATGGTGCGAATAGAAAATTGGATGGAAAGATCTAAGTTATAGACAAATAAAATTTCAATGATGACTAAAAATGACAAACCACCTGTTCAGTAGATTTAAAGAAGTCAATTTGTCAGGTTGAATGAAACGGGGCATGACAGATAGTTAGATATTTCTTTCCGTTACCACGTCTCCACCTACTCCACCACATACCACGACAATCTCTCCCCCTTCTTCCTCCCAACCCTTCCGTCTCTCAACCATCTTACAAACGGGATGCAACAATAAAAAAGAAACAGACAGGAGATTTTTCGGTTTATCACGAGAGCAAATTCAGAAAATAAACAACAACGAAGTGAAAGAAAACAAAATTGCTGGCAGAAGGTGAAGAACCTACGCCAGGAGGTGCTGAGCAGCTGCGACCGAAGTCGTCACCTTTGCCCTATGTGCTTGGACTGTTGGGGCAGGTAACAGTCACTGCTGTGAGTCGGTAGAACGTGCGGGATTCGAACCCACAACTAAGTGAATGCGTGACTCTCTTCCGGTTACGTCATCAGCGCATTTGATTGGCAAATATGACAGCAAATCGCTCAGATGTCTATTCAAATGAAGTTAAAGTCTTCAAACTGCATTAAACTCCATCGCCTGTTCTTCCCTGTCATCATTTGACACGAAGTTCCCTCCCTCTTTTTCTTCCACTCTCCTCTAATCACCCGCTAAACTTAAGAATCTGTAGCAACGCTATGATGACATATTCTGCCAGATGACTTTATTTGAGCTATTAATCATAAGTGCACTGAATGTAGGTAAAGATCATATCAATAAACCCTTTTCTACGGTGTTGTTCTCTACTCGCTTTCCTCTGAAAAATATGATGGTCATGAAAGAAACAAGAGTGGTGCTGCACGAGGTTCTTCCAGTATCAAAACCAAAATTTTGACTTGAAGATGTCTCGAAGACGGGTTTGGCATTGTAGGTCATAAGACTAGTATTCATTTAGCACCCTAACCTAATTAGTCCAATGGCCCTGTTTTCCATGTGCTTATTTTTCCAATAGACAGGCTTCTCAGTTATCTAGTTTTACAATGGTCCAGTCCTGCGATGGCCCAAATTTCCAGCAGTTTAGTTTTCCAGTGGTCTATTTTCTCAATGGTCCAGGTATCCAGTAATCCAGTTTTCTTATGGCCTACTTTTCCAGTGATCAAATGGCCTAGTATCTAAGAACATAAGAATAGGGGACACTGCAAGAGACCGTAAGGTATACACTAGGCAGTTCCATGTCCCTTACCACCTGTCATCCCTATCCATAAAGTTATCTAATCTTCTTTTAAAACAATCAATAGTTTCAGCGTTCACAACATGGTAACTAAGTCTATTCCATTTGTCAACCACCCTGTTGGTAAACCAGTTCTTGCCTATTTCCTTTTTAAACTTAAGTTTGTCCAATTTAAATCCATTACTACTTGTCCTGCCCAAGCTTGACGTTTTTTTTCGATTGGTTTATCGTCCAAAGACGCATCTGGAACAATCCATAACTTTAGCAGATTTGTATAAAAGTGGCAGTTGCCGACAAGTACTTGAAAATGCTGTAATAAGCGAAACGTCGTACTAATAAAGGTTCCGTCCCCACATGATATTTATTTCTTTAGCAGATGTTCTTCTGGACGCCATTGTGTTTCCAAGTGCCGGCAGGCAGGTGGGTGTACGATATTGATCCGTTTTGGTACACCGCAATCAATACTCTTCCATAAACAATGGTCACATATTGATCCAACATGTCTTTGTACAATTAGTTTTATTTTTTAGTGCTACAGCGATCCTGTTATGAAGATGTAGCAATCGGGTTTCTTTCTGTCGAGTATTCATGAAGATGATTGATTCGGTCTAACGTCTCGAGTTCCTCCTATCAGGAGGCTAGGACGATGCCCCTTACAGAAGACTTTGTAACGTGGAATTTAATGAACCATGCCCTTGGTCCAACAAGCTGGCGGCAGGATTCGAACCGCCGTCACCTCGACCTCCGTCGCAAGTAGCGACGCTCTAACGCTCTCGGCCAACGTGCATCCAAGCATTCACGATACGATCAAACTTACGAGTTCGCAAAGTGACTCGTTCATGTCGTAAATCTACGACCCACAGGATTTCCAACATCTTCCAACAAGACCTCAACTATTGTTGTGCTCAGAAATTAAATTATTCATCGTCTTACAACGGATGTGTACGAACAGTTCAAAAGCAGATGTTCAGTATCTCGTTTGTGTCCAAAGTTCCCTCTAACATGAATAAGATTAGCTGACGTCTGCCGATTATAAAAAATCACGTCAACACAATCAATAATATTCTATAATATATTGTGCAATAATCCGTATTGCACAACGTTATTGACGGTGTATGGATAATACTAAATAACGATGTTAGGGGGCCAATAGTGTTGAGTAATCAACGGTGATCGCATACGGGACTTGTTTCACAATAGCTTTGCAATTGTGGAGATAATATTGGAGGTCAATGTAGTGGGGACAAAAATAACGAGTCAGTATGGTGTCAGTAATACTAATCGTGGAGGAGAGACGTCACACGGTTAGAACGAAGTAGAACAGTGTAGAACAGAGGTGGGTAACCTTTTTAAGTGTGGATGCCAAGATCAGGCAAATCTTTAATTCAAAATTCCTTGCGTGGCCTACAGACGAGTATGGGCCCTCTCTCTCCCTTCACCTACTACAAGGGCTCCAATCCGTTGCCCAACGCAGCATACGGTTACCAATGGTCATACAAAAGAAGTTGGGCATTTATTAGTTATTTGTTTTAAGGTGAGCTCTGGGTTTCGAGTGCCGGAAAAAAAAATCGTTATAGTACCAAAATTTGCACGCGTGCCAAGGGTTGCCCACCACTAGCCTAGAGTCTGAGGTTGTCTGGTTGTTATGGACTGATTATGATTTACCGGTGCCTTCATCATTGTGGGCAATCTCGCGATGCCGTCATAAGTTATCTTAATTTTCATGTACTGGTGTAGTTGGTCGAGAGTGTTTATGGTTTGACTGAGAGTCGTGTTCGTTGTAGGAAGATGCGTGGAGGTGAGAGAGACATTGATGTTTTATCGCTCAGGATTTAGTGTAGTGTCACTTTTGCTCGAGGGGGTAGATCACAGGGTTGTTGGTTGTTGAGAAGTGTTGTGTAAACCGGACATTCTCGTAGTGTATGTGGTATTGCGATGAGAGCTTCGCATTGGCAGGTGAAAGGGTCTTTTCGTGCCATGAAGTGATCAAACGTGAGGCGGCCACGAGCGCAGTTTCAAAATGACGGATCTGTTGATATGAGGAAAACCATGGATAAATGTCGGACTTGATTGTTTCTAGGTGGCTTGTTGGGTATTGTTACCACTATTTTTACTACGTGTTTAGTATTGCTGATCGAAGGACTGAGATAATTTGCTACTGGCAGTGGAGGGGAAGCATCGAAGAGGATAAATGCCGCTTTTCGAACTGCCTCGTCGGTTCATTCGTTGCTGGGAATACCAACATGAGATGGCACCGGACGAAGATGTTTGGATCATTCACGAATGGATTTTGTGAACCAGTGAGTAGCGAGATATGAGGGAGAAAGTTATTTTTAGGGCACTAGGTGAATCTGATGATTACATATGATCCAGTTAGTAGAAGGATGGGGGTTGTGGATTATGTGTAAGACAGCGCGAGTGGCGACGACTTCGGGGGGTGAAGACTTAAGCGACGGGAGGAAGACGAGCTTGGTCTTGCTTCAGTGGGGTACAATGCCGTGTAACCTAGTCAGTAAGGGAAAGAGGAAGAGAGCGATTGGTAGAGGGAGCAAACAGGAGAGGGAGAGATGGGGATATGGAGCGAGTAAGGATGAGAGTTTGTAAAAGAGACAGGAGGGAAGAGTGTGGCAGTAAGTATGGGGTGTGAGAGAGGAAGGAATACGCAATGAGAGAGTAAGGCAAAGGTACAGTGATAGAATAAAGGAGAGAGTGGTGAAGAGGGCGAGTAAGGGAGAAAGTGTGAGAGTAAGGGGAGAGAGAGTGAGAGAGAAAGGGGGAGAGCGAGTGAGAGAGTAAGGGGGAGAGCGAGTGAAAGAGTAAGCGGGAAAATGAGTGAAAGAGTAAGGGGGAGGAAAGAGAGAGAGAGAGAGAGAGAGAGAGAGAGAGAGAGAGAGAGAGAGAGAGAGAGAGAAATACTATCACGTAGAGCAAAGTCTGCGAAGGGAGGTTGGACGTGACGCGGTGGCCCGAGTGTTACGGCCACCAGGCTGATGGCGGTCGAGACGCTGGTGCCGATACATACATATGTACATACATACATACATATATATATATATATATATATATATATATATATATATAATGAAGACTATGAAGACTGGAATAAGAACACACACACACACACACACACACACACACACACACACACACACACACACACACACACACACACACACACACACACACACACACACACACACACACACACACACACACACACACACACACACACACACACACACACACACACACACACACACACACACACACACACATTCATAAACTGCGATCCGAGTTTGAATGTCGCCTAGGGCTGAAATAATTTCAGCATCGCTGCACTGCGAGCCGGTACTCCAATTCTGATGGGCAAGGAGTTGTGCGTGTGTGTGTGTGTGTGTGTGTGTGTGTGTGTGTGTGTGTGTGTGTGTGTGTGTGTGTGTGTGTGTGTGTGTGTGTGTGTGTGTGTGTGTAACGTCACATCATTATCCAACGATCGGGCCATGTGCGAGCTCTGAGCTCTCGTCAGGAAGGGTAATACCTGTTGGTCACGAGCCCAACACGTGATCCAAGACCGTGGTGAATCACACTCACACAGAGACGCACGCACGCACGCACCCATCTACGCGCACGTGAGGAAAGGAGGGAAAAGGAAGGGAAGGAGGGAAGGAGGAAGTAATGGAAGGAAGAAGGAGGAAGAGGAGAGATAGAGATAAAATGGGACATAAACAGAGACACAGAGAGATAAAGACAGACAGACAGAGGCATAAAGACAGAATGGAACAGACAGAGACTGAGAAAGACAGAGACAAAACTAGACACAGAGATGTACAGACATAAACACAGACAGTCATAGCCAGAAAGAAAAAACAGACACGTACACAAAGAGACACATACAGACACAGACAGACGCTGATATATACAGAGACAGACGCTGATATATACACAGACAGACATGTAGATACACACACAGCCAGACGTTGAAACGTCCACAGACAGATAGGGACAGAGACACACAGCCACAGGCAGACACAGACAGAGGGTGACACATACAGACTGACAGATAGAGACAGGCAGACAATGGCAGAAACACAGACAAACACCGAAAGTAAGGCATCGACAGACAGACAGAGATAGAAACAGACGTATATAGACGTACAGAGGCAGGCACAGACATGCATATATACACAGACGTATACAGACATACAGAGACACTGGCACAGGTATACAGAAAATAGGTCAAGAGAAAGACACAGACTAACATAGACAGATAATCAGACACAGGCAAAGAGATAGGCATAGACAGAGGTACAAAAACAGAGAGACACATATAGATATACATAGATAAACAGACATATGTGAATAGATACAGACATTCACAGACATGGGTGCAGATAGAAAAACTGAAGTAAAGCCATAGAAAGGACAAACGCAGACAGGCAGAGAAATAGGTACATGTAGACGCAGACATAGACATGTGCATGCAGACATATACTGGCAAACAAAGAGATAGACTTAGAGAAACAGAGAGACAGACGTAGAGAAAAAGACATAGACCAAGGAACAGGCATAGACATACAAAGACAGACACAAGTAGACACAGATGGACACAGATAGACACAGAGACACACGTGTACGAATATACATACACAGACAGACATATACATACATACAGACACATTCACATAGACGTAGGCAGAGACCGCAACAGAAAGACAGATCGACACAGACAGAAACACAGACACAAGCAGACAGACACAAACGCAAGTAGACAGGCATATACAGACACAAACGCAAGTAGACAGACATACACAGAAACAGACACAGGCAGGCAGACACAGACACACGCAGGAAAGCAGACATAGGAGCAAATCACAGACGAACAGACGCAGTCACTGTCTTAGACACAGTCACTGTCACAGGAAGACAGTGGTATAAAGAGACGTAAACAGACACTGACAGGTACAGAGAGATTCGGAGAGAGAGAGAGATTCGGAGAGCGAGAGAGAGAGAGAGAGAGGGAGAGAGAGAGAGAGGGAGAGAGAGAGAGAGAGGGAGAGGGAGAGGGAAAGGGAGAGAGGAGGGGAGGGAGAGAGGAAGGGAAAGGGGGAGGGAGAGAGGGATGGAGGGAGAGAGAAGGAGGAAGAGAGAGAGAGAGAGAGAGAGAGAGAGAGAGAGAGAGAGAGAGAGAGAGAGAGAGAGAGAGAGAGAGAGAGAGAGAGAGAGAGAGAGAGAGAGGGGGGAGGGACAGAGAAATAGAGGGGTGGGAAAGGAAAGGGGAGGTGTGAGCAGGGGTGGAGGGGGAGAGGGCAAAACGCAGTCGATAACTTTTCCTGTTCCACATCTAGTTGTCTGTCTGCTAGTTTGTCTACCGTCAAACCTAGTTAGCTTGTTCACTGCTGTACACAACTTCCACATTTATTCTAGCTGCTATCGGGGGATTTTATTCAGACAAGGAAAACCTGTTATACAACGAAAGCGTGAAACGGAAAATAACTTGTCCAACGCAGCCATCGCTTTAATGTTGACTTTTACAGTCCAAAGGGTTTTCTTCATATGAGTAAAAAAAAAAAAAAAAAAAAAATGAATAAATAGATAAGAAATAAATAAAACGAACATCCAACTCGACTTGGATCATCTCCCCCCTCCCCACCTTCCCTACCAGGTGGTCCTTTTCCTTATGGTTTTGTTTGTCGCCAGGCTATTTTAATCAACTGCGTGACTATCAATCAAATCCACCCGTCAGACTTTCTATACTACAGTAGATCTCCCGTCATTACCGTTTGTACGCAACAGGTATGACAAGCTGTTAAATATGTGAATTTAAAATTGTTCTCTATTCCAAAAGATAAGTCGACTCGGTAATCCTAAGGAAAAATAAGTATATATATATTTTTACCAGTGATATACAGGCGCCAGAGGGGCGAAGAGAGAGAGAGAGAGAGAGAGAGAGAGAGAGAGAGAGAGAGAGAGAGAGAGATTGACAGAGAGAGAGAAAGAGACTGACAGAGAGAGATTGACAGACTGACAGAGGGAGAGAGAGAGAGACTGACAGACTAACAGACTGACAGAGGGAGAGAGAGAAAGAGAGAGACTGGTAGAGGGAGAGAGAGGGAGGTAGAAAGAGAGAGAGAAGGAGAAAGGGAACCGACTGTATGCCCTATACAAAAAACATTTTTCCTATATCAGCACAAGTTGTCATTCTCAGCATAGAAGATCCCATTCACGGCTCGAGAAGCATTTGTATATTCCTTTAGCATTGTGACACGCTTTAAAACATTTGTTCTGGTGAAGAACGGAATTATTGTATTCAGTTGTAGGGACGAACTAGCCTGTAGAGGAAGGAGAGATAGATAGGTAGATAGATAGATAGAGAGAGAGAGAGAGAGAGAAAGATTTTCTTCAGACCGGTGCCTGACCACTCAACTACTTCGAATCACAGCGTCTTAGTGATATGAAATACTGCAAAGCTTACCCCAAGATTTCTTGTATACATTTAACTATGGGAGAATTGTATGGTGGGAAGAGGGCTTAACATAAACTTTTCAGGAGTTTTTATATGTGGTTTGACACGTCATCACCTTACTTTTCATCTAAAAGATACAAATTAGTTCCCCTGAGAAGAAAAGGTTTTTGTCACTCGTGCTTAATAGACTTTATATAAATTACACAGGAAAGGTACTGCTTTGTCATATACACTGGAGGTGCATCACTGTGGGTGACATGGAAGGTTCCCCAATAATTTTTATTTTATTTTATTTTATTTTTGGATGGAGGTACGTACATTGATAAGCTCAGTGCCTGTATTCAGTCTGTTATTTTGATTATTTTGTTTGTCGTATATTCTTTTCCGCATTCCATCTCGTTATAAACCGAAAGGTCTCCTGCCTTTACTTTGCTTTACTATTGTAATTGTAATTTATTGTAACTATCATAATTTTTACTGGAAATGAATATTATAGTCGAGTAGTTGGATGCACTGCTCTGAGAAGTGTTCAGGGATAAAGGACAATATGTAAAAAGAAATGTTAAGGCTAGAGTATGGAATTAATACCAGAAGTCTCGAACTTCTTCGAAGAGAAGAGATTGACCCAAGAGATTGAAGCGTCTGGTACTGAATGAAACTCTATAATCTGGCCTTAACGTTCCATTTGCCACCTCATCTCCATATTGTGTCAAAATTACACACTACATCTTTTTGATCATCTGTGATAGGACTGAAAGGTCCTACGATCAACAAACAATAGTGAGATATAAGGGAGGGAGGAGAGTGGAGGGGAATGGAATATATAGGAAATGGAATGGGTGGGAGTGGTTTGTATGCATTTTTTTGGCTACCCACCGTGTAGGGGGAAAAAGCCTTTAGTATATGTATGTATGTATGTAAGAAGATAATGATGAAGACATTGGCAGAATGTGAGGCCAGTTCAGTCTTATCATTTCTTGGAGTTGTCCCGGGTATGAAGAATTGTTATACAGTCAAGCGTTCATCAAGACGAAAACTGTAGATATACATGCAACACTGAAAAGATTACTGACTATCGGTTTCTTTTCCCTGAAATCATCGACATATCCAATAATTACCGTGCACTCACAATGGACAGGTACGTACACTATTAAGGAATCAGAAAAACATCACAAATTGCATGACAGGAAGTAGGAACCGATAGACTAAAACAATTTCTATTCGAAAGGTATTACGATCATGAACCACCATAAATTTCAAATCGTAAATGTAAAAAAAAGAAAAAAGAAAGAAAAAAATCTAAGATGTAAGGACAGTGACAGTGTCAAGTAGAAATAGATGATGAAGGCTCAGTAGAGAAGGATACTTAGAAGAAAGAACTAATTAAGATCCCAAAACTACACATCTATTTGGTTCCATGCAGAATTGGGCTAGACACTTTTTCATTTAACTTCAACTTTCTCTTCCGGGTATACAACCACTGATAAGGTCAATTATGGGCTTCATAGTTTCAAGAAGAATGATAAGACGATATATCGATATTTCCATTCGACCTTAACGATTAAGCATTAGAATACGACGCTGGACTACTGTTCCTTAGATCTCTGCCATGAAAGTGCGACTTCAATAGTTCTCTGGCACTCACCAGGGATCAAGCTCGGGCTTCCAACATTCGTGACAGGAACACTACCCACTACTCCACATAGGTTCTCTTTGGTGCAAGAACGTCTCCAAAGATAAGATCAGACACACGCCCACCTGTCACGGGATGGAAGCTTCTGAGAACGGAACCCCGTCACTGTCTGAGTGATCCAAAAGTCATCGAGAACAATTACGTAAGAACACAAGAATGGAGGAGACTACAAGAGATCATAAGGCCTACGCTAGGCAGTTCCATGTCCCTTACCACCTGTCATCCCTATCTAAGCATCTCTTAAAACAACCAATTGTTTCAGCGCTCAATGCATTGTTAGTAAACCACACACACACACACACACACACACACACACACACACACACACACACACACACACACACACACACACACACACACACACACACACACACACACACACATACACATACACACACACACACACACACACACATACACACAAACACAAGCATGCCCACACACACACACACACACACACACACACACACACACACACACACACACACACACACACACACACACACACACACACACACACACAAGCATGCCCCCACATACACACACGCACACGCACACGCACGCGGGAGAGACATAAAATACTAATGTTATAAAAATGGTATTTCTTTATAAGAATATATGTAAAAAAAAAAAACTACTGAAAATCTGCCCCACCTTAGACTGGAATATGCAGTAATAATGTGATAACTAAACACAATGAGAAAAAAAGTAAAGTATTCAATGAACGGCAACCAGAATAATCTCAAACCTGACATGTAAGACATGTGAAGAAAGAGAGAGATGATGTGACAATGATATTAAAAAAATGACAGAGCGAATCTATTAGTGTAGGTAAGTATCAGGAGGTAGCTGCGAACTTTTAAAGAGGACAGATCACCTAAAAGGTCTAAGGACGCATAACTTTCCAAACAGATGAATCAGTGTGGGGAACACATAAGAAGAAATAACTCTGGCCAACATGAACAACTAATTGAAAGCAAAGTTTGATACATGGAAGTATATAGACGGTACCATATGAATATAGCTCCAACCTCACACACTACAGTTAGGTAAATTAGGTAAAAAGCCGCGCGTGCGCACACACACACACACACACACACACACACACACACACACACACACACACACACACACACACACACACACACACACACACACACACACACACACACATATATATATATATATATATATATATATATATATATATATATACATACATATACATATACCAAAGGCTTTTTCCCCCTACACAGGGGGTAGCCAAAAAGAAAAAGGCATAGAAACCACTCCCACCCATTCCATTTCCTATATATTCCACTCTCCTCCACCCTCCTCCCTCCCTCCCATCTCGGCACACATATAAAAAAAAACAGCTAAGTATAGACTCTCTGATGTAGTGAAACTGTCCTGGATTGCTAACTCAACGGTCTCGAAATCGGTCCCCGACCAGGACTCGAAAAGCATCAAAACACTGCAAACTGTCAACCTCTCCCTTGGGTGAATAGTTGGGGTGTGTTTAAGCTCGCATCATCACCTACAGATCTGATCACATGAGCTGTTGAACTCTTATCAGGGAAGGTAATAGCTGTCGATCAGGTGTCCAGCACATGATCCGAGACCAAGCATTGTTCTGGGTTTGAAAATAT
>NC_134809.1:26860540-26863040 GCF_046742065.1 Oratosquilla oratoria | reverse complement strand
AGTGGAGGAGGAATGGTGATGGTTCAAGGAGGGAGTCACAAGGTGTGCAAAGATGGTGTGTGGAACAAGGAGGACGGGAAAAAATAGAAGGAAGGGTTGTGAGTGGTGGGATGAGGAAGCAAAGAAGGTTGTAGAAGAGAAAAAGCGAGCTTTTACAGATTGATTATAAAATAGGACGAGGGAATCATATGAGAGGTACAAACTAAAGAGAAGAGAAGTAAAACATAAGATAAAGGAGACAAAGAGGAGATTAGATGTGAAATGGGGTAAGAGTATGAGAGAAAAATTTGAAGATAATAAAAAATGTTTTGGAAATAAATTAAGACAGGAAGTGGAGGCGAATCATATAGAGAAGAAAAGGTAAAAGGTGCAGAAGGAGAGATGATATTGGAAGAGAAGGCAGTAAGAGGAAGATGGGCAGATTATTTTAGGGAGATGCTAAATATGAAGGAGGATAGTGAGGGAAAAGTAGTTGCAGTGGGAAGCATAAAGAAAATGACCGTGATGAGTGATGAAAATGGAGAAGAAATAAGGAAAGATAAAGTGTATAAATATACATATGTATAAGTATATAGATATATATATATATATATATAACTATATATATATATATATATTATATAAAGCTCCATACTCTAGCCTTAACGTTTCATTTTGCCACCTCACCTCCATAATTTGTCTGTCCTTAACATATATATGTATCTTATAAATATATATATATGTATACGTGTATATATATATATATATATATGTATATATATATATTTATATATATGTGTGTGTGTGTGTGTATGTATATATATATATACATATATATATATATATATATATGTATGTTTCTTAAGACAGATTGAACATTTTTAGAAGCTCCGCCATGGGATACGAACCCTGACCCCATTTCTAGAAGCTCCGCCATGGGGATACGAACCCTGACCCCATTTTTAGAAGCTCCGCCATGGGATACGAACCCCTGACCACATTTTTAGAAGCTCCGCCATGGGATACGAACCCTGACCTACATTTTTAGAAGCTCCGCCATGGGATACGAACCCTGACCGCATTTTTAGAAGCTCCGCCATGGGATACGAAACCCTGACCATGGCGGAGCTTCTAAAAATGTGGTCAGGGTTCGTATCCCATGGCGGAGCTTCTAAAAATGAGGTCTCAGGGTTTCGTATCCCATGGCGAGCTTCTAAAAATGTGGTCAGGGTTCGTATCCCATGGCGGAGCTTTTAAAAATGTGGTCAGGGTTCGTATCCCATGGCGGAGCTTCCTAAAAATGGGGTCAGGTTCGTATCCCATGGCGGAGCTTCTAAAAATGTGGTCATGGGTTCGTATCCCATGGCGGAGCTTCTAAAAATGTTCAATATATATATATCTATATATACATATATATATATATATAATATATATATAAATATATATGATATATAATATATATGTATAATATGCTTGTTTATAATTTGTATAAAAATGTACAATTATATAGGTATGTATATTATGTATGTATATATATGTATATATATATATATATATATATATATATGTTATTTATTTATATATATATATATGTATTTATATATGTATATAACCAGTATATGATATATATATATATATAAATATATATATTATATATATATATATATGTATATTATATATATATATATATATATTTGTATATATATGTGGTAGGCATATAGGTATTTGCATATGGTTAATATATGAATGTGTACATGTATATATGAACATATATGTATATATGTATGTATATATGTATATATATATATATATATTTATATAAATATATATAACATGTATATGTATATACATATTTGTGTATAATTGTTTATGTATATAGGTATATATATATGGTTGTGTATAATGAATGTATATATGCATATATATTATATATACTGTATATATATATATATTAATATATTATATATACATGTATATTCTATATGTATACGTACTATATATAAGTAAAAGTATAATGTATATATATAATATATATATATATATATATATATATATAATATATACATATGAATCACAATGGCAAAAGCCGACAAGACTCACAAGGTGAATATACATATATTTGGATATGTTTTTATATTTATACATAAATGTGTATGTATATAGGTATGTATATATGGCTGTATATATGAATGTATATATGCACATATACATGTGTATCTATATATATATATATATATATAATATATATATATATATATGTATGTATATATATATATATATATATATATATTTATATACATGTATATATATGTATGTACATGTATATATATGTATATACATGTATATATGTATGTATGTATATATGCATGTATGTAAATATATATGTATGTATATATATATATATATGTATATATATGTATAATATATATATATTGTATTTATCATGTGTGTACGTGTGTGTGTGTATATGTATATATAATAATGTGCATATATATGAATAATATTATTTATATGTATATAT
>NC_134809.1:26830540-26853040 GCF_046742065.1 Oratosquilla oratoria | reverse complement strand
TTTCAAAATCCATTTTGCTATTTCATCTGGTCCATGCGATTTTCTGACATCAAGATTACTCAAGTGTTTCATTATTTCATTCTTTGTTACTTCTATTTCTTTCATAGGGGTGACTTTCTCTTTCCATTCGATCTCTCCAGGTTGTATGTTCTCCCTTGTAAACACTGATTAAAAATGCTTGTTCATAATTTCTGCCATTTCTATTTCCTCTGTGTATTCAACTCCTTGTCTTAATTTATCTAATTCTTGTTTGTTTTTAAGTTTGTTGTTTACAGATCTGTAGAATAGTTTTGGTTGATCTTTACATTTTTGTATGACATTTTTTTTCATATTTTCTCTTTTCCTCTCTGCACACTGTATATATTTTCCATTTTCAGGTCTTTTGTATTTCTTCAATTTGGTCCAAGCTTTATCTCTTTTGTCTTTTAACTCCCTACAACTTTTGTTGTACCAGCACTTTACATATTCTTTTTCTTGTTTTTGTCTTGGGACATACTTTTCCACTTCTTTTTTTATAAATTTTTGTCACAATATTCCATTTCTCTTCTACTGTTGTTTCTTCTTTGTATATTCCTTCCCAGTTTTCTTTTTTAAAGAATTTTCTTATTTTATCAAAATTTGTTTTTACGTACATCATTCTTCCTTTTCTATATTGTTCATTTCTTTTCATGTATTTTTCCTTATTCAGTTCCAGTTCAATCAATATGTGGTCACTTTTACTTATTGGTGTTTTATATTCAATCTTTTCCACTATTTTAGGTTCAGATGTGACTATTAGGTCTAGTCTCGATGGTTCTTCTTCATTTCTATACCTAGTGTTCTCTTGAATCCATTGTGTCATTGTATGGTCAATAATCATCTCGAATAGAACATTTCCCCATGAGTCATCTCCACTTTTTACTGTCATCTCTTCCCAGCAGACTTCTTTACAATTAAATTCGCCCATCATAACTATTCTTCCTCCATCTTCTATTATATTATTTAATGTTATCCTTGTGTCTTCTAACATACTTTTATGTTCACTCTCTTCCCACGAGGCTGTTTTTTGGAGGCACATAATTTATCACAAACTTTCTGCTCTTCTTATCTCTGTCTTCCACTTCGATCATAATCATCTCTACTGTATTCTTTCCATATGTGACACACCTCACGTTTATATCCTTCTTAGTCAGGAACATAACTCCACCCCCTTGTTTTGTCTCTCTGTTTCTAATCCAATAATTATATGCATCATGTCCTACACTGTTAGGTGGTAGTGGACCTTTTAATTTTGTTTCTACAATTCCTATTATATCAGCTTCTTTTTCCTTCAGATAACCATTCAGTTCATTCAATCCTGTTATTAATCCATCTATATTTGTGTAAGACACTCTTAATTTTCTGCTACTTCCATTGTATTTTCTGTTTCCCTTTTGTTTTTCTCCGGTATGGCCCATTTCCTCACTTTCATATTCACTACTCTCCAATAGAATTTCTCTTTTTCTGACTCTGTTCTGTTCTCGTTTTTTTTCCTTAGCTTCTTGTCTTTTCATTTTTTCCTCCTCTCTGTCCTCTTTATTCATTTCTCTTTTTATCCATACCTTTTTATATTGTTCACTGTTTGCTAGTTTCCCTGTTTTTGCTAAGATATTCTTTGCTGTTGTTTGTGACCTGAATTTAATCTTAATTGGTCTGGTCTTATCTGTACTATATTTCCCGTGTCTATATATCTCTTCAATTTGTTTCGCGATTTCAGGTTCATCTTCCTGAACTAATTCTAGTAAACTGCTTACTTTTTCTTTTTCCTCTTTGATTCTTGTGGTTCTATTTAGATTATACTTCTCTTCCATTCCTAATATAATTATACATTTCTTTTTATCTGCTAAGTCTCTTACTATATTCTCTTTCTATCCCATCACTTTAATAACCGAGTTTCCAGTTTGTTCTTTCATCTGCTGTTTTATTATGTCATTAAATGCAATTTTGCTGTTCTCTTGGATTTTTTTCCAACCCTGTGCTTCTTTTGCTATGGACTCATTATTGTCTTTATTATTCCTCTTTAATTCCTCATTCTCCTCTTTTACTTCTTTTAACTGTCTTTTTAATTTTTCTATTTATTTAGTTAGGTTTTTGTTCACCTTCTCTAATTCTTCCAATTTTTCAACTCTGCGCAATCTTTGTTATTTGACCGAACCTACTCTCCCAATGTTCGGTCATTTTCTCAAGTTTTTCCAATAGGCTTGCTAATCGGGGGAGGTTGGTATCCCCCCATCTTCACCTTTCATTGTGCTGCTCTTATTTATATTTCTAATCTTTACATTTTTGCTAATCCCTTCTTCCCCAAAATCATCATCCGTCCTTCGTTTGTTTACAAGTCGCCTGGTCTCCTGGACCAAGTCCTCCCCTTCCTCATTTCCTTCCATTTCCCTCAGTAATCCCTCCCCTTCTCCTTTTTCATCACCTTCCCACTACACCACGAGCTTTCCCCTTCCCTATAAATACAACACAGGTACTTCCTTGTTGTGATCCTTGAAATTCTTGGATAACTCCGGAGTCCGAACTTCGCTGTCACTTCGACCGACGTGTGTGTGTGTGTGTGTGTGTGTGTGTGTGTGTGTTTGTGTGTGTGTGTGTATGTTTCTCATGGGTGTCGTGATGTACTGGGGCTATATCATAGACGGATATGCGAGTTATTTATTGCATTTTTCCTCTGGCCTGTGGTTGTATGATATATGATGGATGTGTATATTTGTGGGCTCTTGCACAGAACAATGTACCAGGGATTTTGGAGTGCTGCTCTACCGGGGGTGGGTGGGAGGTGTTGTTTATAATTTGAGAACTTACTGAGCCCTTGTTTTAGTCTATCTGTGTGTTTTCATCTTGTGGGGAATCAAGTTGTGGAGGCACAGTTTAGTGTTGTCAATGAATTGTCTGTTTACTGTGATAAGTTTTCTTCTCTTTTGTCTGAATCCTGTGTTTGCTTGTTCTGGGTAAGGTCAGTTTCTTTTTTGGCTTCCCCATGTGGTTTCTTATTTTGGGTAATGAAGGCCGTGTGTGTGTCAAATGCGAGTCCCAGTATGGTGGTCGTTTTTACTTAGCGGGAAGTTCTGGCCATTCACTGAAACGGCGCGGTGATTCTTCCGTTCATGGTTGTCAGAGGTGAGCAACGATACTCTGCATCCTGTTTTGTGTTGATAATTTTTTCCTAACATGTGTGTTCATGGGAGTAATCCTTCTTTCAATTTTAGTTTGACTGCGTCTAGGGCTTCTTTGATATTGTTTTCTGGGTTTGGGGTTGGGGTGGGAGGGGGACTCACACGTCATGAGATTGAACAGCGTTGATGATGAAATTGTAGGTCATCGTCGTATAGACTTCTGGTATTTGAGAGGGTATCTTAGGGCTGTGTCAAAAGTCTTGTTTGTGTCTATTAGCTGTATTTATTAGTAAAATCCGTTTAGTATATATATATATATATATATATATATATATATATATATATATATATATATATTTATACACATTTTTAAAATTGCAAAAAGGGTGTAGGTGAAGTTGTTCTCTCTAAAGCCATAATTGAAGCTGATATGTGTGCATTTATTTATTTATTTTGCTTCAGCATCTCCATCTCCACCCAGAAGTGCCTCATGGGAGCGGTTTCAGTTGTTACTAGCTTTTATCGCTGTAAAAGAAAATGAAATCAGTCATTTTCATATCTACCATGACACCATGACGTCTACGATACATCATCGTCCACAAGGATTTTATATGTTGTACTATTACACAGGCACCAACCAGTGGTTTCTGAAGGTGATGATTTTTATGCCTCCTTCCCGCTGGCATTCATACACCATCAACATCTACATCGTCATGTGAAGATGCAACCTCAAAAAGTTTGTACTCGGTCTGCGGATTGGACTTTGGGTCTCAGGGTATCAATTATGATTATTTTTCCTCCACTTTTTTCTCACAAATAGAACTGACAATAACGTCCCCTTATCATCTTGCCTCCAGCCGGTGGTTGGAAGACTCCCACAAGCCTCATCACGTCCCTTTTACCTCCCAACTACAGCAATATCCAACGGGATCATGTCAAACACTTGTGCGCAGTCACCACAACCTACACGACTTGCTGGTTTTTCTGCGCGAAGAAAGAAATTCCCAGTGTTCATGAAACACATTCATTACATAGGACACTTGTAATTACACACACGCAAGAGAACCAAAACGCGCCCGATATGAGCATATATGATGTGTTCAAACCTGAATTTTTCTTTAAAGAATTAGAAAGAGAGAAAAAAATGCAGACAATCATGCAATGATGTCTAATCTTGCATCTGCATTACTGCTCTACAGAAGCATTTGCATTGTTACTTAAAAATCAATATAAAAAAGTAGTAAAAAATGGAAATTGTGGAACGGAGGGAAATATGCGAATGAATAACAATCGTGACATGGAAACCAATGGTATGTATTTAGATGATATAAACCACCCGACACGGCTACAGTTACAAGACATGTTTTGTAAAACAGTTCGCTAATCTGGTTTTAGTTATGGCGATCTATTCTTGTAAACATATGATTAATAGCATGTCACGATGTGGGCGAAGTCGAACATGCATGCACCTCCCGAGTCGACCTTGACCCAACGGTTCAAACTGAAACAATTTCAGTTTTCTTGTCATCATTCCCTTTACTTGAAGCTGGACGTGATGTTGTCTGATTAGTTTATTACGAATTAAATAATTATTCAATATTTTCATGTACTGGTGTTCGATAGGATAAAAACGTGATAGATTTGTTTTCCTGCTTCTGCGAATAATCACAAGTCAGCGTTTATTAATTAATAGTATGCAAACAGAATAAAGAAACAGGTGTAGCATGTCATGAATTTCCAATTCGCCTTGCTCGTGCTATTAAGATTTTCATATTCTTACAATTCGTTATGGTGGTCATGTACACTGATAGTTTTGGAAACAATGCAAGGTACGTATGCACACACGTACATGCAAATGTAAAACCAATAACGCTACACAAGCTAGTCAATTGAGAAATTAAAAGTAGCGTGTAGAGAATGCGTGCGCACGTATGAACGTAAATCCGTGCGTGTGTTTGTGTGTGTGAATGCGTATGCGTAGATTCACCATGGTCTTGGATCATGTGTTGGACTCATGATCGAAGGCCGTTGTGAATCTATGTATATGTGTATTTATGTGAGTATATGAATATGTGTATATATGTGTGTGTACGTGTGCGCATCCGTGTGTGTATTTGCATACATGCGTGTGTGCGTGTGTATATATGTTTTTGTAGGTTGTTCGTGTAGATGTCTGCCATACTTGGTGTATAGGGCAGTGACCATATATTCCTTTATCTAAAATCTGTATTTTAGCTTGTTTTGAACCTAGAATGTTTTGAATATATTTCACCTCGTGTTGATTTTACTCAATATATGTCATGTGTACATATGTATGTATAGTTGCAGAGCCGTTTGCTCATTTGACCGATTTGGTCAAATTGGGTCCCGCGCATCAAGGAAGACCCACGCTGAAGTGTTTGAGCCCAGGATATGAGAAGAGAACGGTGTGACGGATCTTGTTTAAACTGGTAAGAAAATAATACAGTGGACCTAATAAACTAAGGGGTTTGTCAGTGAACTCGTGAAATTATTGTCTTAATTTTTTACTTATTGTTGTGGGTGAGACTGACATTTTAAAAACAAATAGAAATAATAATAATGTTGAATAATGGATCATTATCAATGACTTGCACTTAACTTAATCAAACTAACCTAACCTAACTTGATGCTCATCAGGCAACCTGGTCCATGGTGGCATGGCGGACTGGCCATATTGCTCCATGTGCATTAGGTTTGGTTGGTAGGTAGGTGAGGTTGGAACAGTCAGTACACTTAAGCAGGATCACTCAAGTTAGAATTATAACATGAAAGGTCATTTCACAGCATAGACTACAGATACTGTGGTAGATCAAGTGCTAAAGTAGCACTGTTAGGTGTTCTGGGTATTCACCTGGTACAGCGTAAGTAGTGGGGTTCTTTTTATATGGAAGATGGGGGAACCGTCAGTCTATATCAGTGGTTCCCAAACTTTTTTCTGTCATTTCCCCCCAGCACCCAGTTCAACCATGCAGATTCCCCCCTTCATGTGTATGAGGGAAAGAGTAGTTAAAACACAGTGACTATTTACTAATTTATTTTTCAAATGTCCATATATACTGATACACATGCATTCTCTCTCTCTCTCTCTCAGACATGAGAAAATTCATCTGAGATTGTTTTAGTTCGTAGGTAGTATAATTATTTCCCCCCTGGTAGCTTCAAATTTTCCCCCAGGGGGAAATTTCCCCCAGTTTGGGAACCCCTGGTCTATATTCAGTTGTTGTTGTGATATTGAAGGCCACTTAGTTTGAGGAATATTGGAAGTCATGGAAGCTTTTGTTGGTTCTATTATCTGGGCTGTGGTGTGCATATGTGTATCATGGAGGGGAGGATCATGCCAAGGTGGGAGAGGGGAGAGGTATTGATAGGATGGTGCATAAAAAAAGAACTCTGACTAGGAATGGTGATCAGGAGCAGGTGGGCCTGGAGAGGGTATGGAATTGGGTAGGGGCTTTTGTGATGAGTTGATGGGAAAGACATAATTCAGTGGACATTGTGTTGGTGTTGAATCTAGGTCAGTAATGTGACTGCCTCAGCAGGAAAACTGACCTGCGTAATGCTCCAAGGCCGATGCATAGGGCTGTGTTTTGAATAATTTCTAAATTTTAGTAGGGTTAGTATTGGTGCTGAGTTGTAATAAATGTTATTATATTGAATCTTGCTGAAGGTGTACACTTTGTAAGATATTAGAATGTTTAGATTTAGGACTGAATGGACACCTGCTAAGGTCTTCATGATGTCTAAACATTTTAGGTATGTGGATTAGAGGTATTCTATGTGTTTCTATCTTAGTATAAGCCGCCTAGTCAGAGGCCTACAATTGTAAATTGAGAATGGAGTAGGATGTATGCTGGATATGTGGTGGCTGGCAGTGCTGGGAGTCTTTTGTTGTAAATCACATCAATGCACACGTTTTAGTGTTTACTTTGAAATGCCTTATGATGAGCATTTGGAAAAGGTTACTTATTCCTGTTTGGAGGTATTCTTGGGTTTCTTGCAGTGTGGGAACAGGGCTTGATGGTCTCAAGTCTTCTGCATGTATTAGAAGTGATGTGTATGGAGAGTGTGGGAGGTCTTTTAGGAGGATGGTGAACAGTAATGGGCCAAGTATTGAACCTTGGGGTACTCTGTGTATTTCTTGTGATTCACCATGGTCTTGGATCATGTGTTGGACTTGTGACCAGCGGCTGTTGCCTTCCTGGATGGGAGCTCAGAGTTCATATATGGCCCAATGCTGTGAAAGCTGTTAAGAGCAGTCAAGAGTTAGAATTAGAAATGGAGAGAGTGAGTGGTTTGAGGCAAAGGTGTGACTTTGCCAAGGATGTTTTATGTCACCTTGGCTGTTCAGTTTATACAGACGCTCCTCAACTTACGTTTTAGTTACGTTCTGAACGGCCGAACGTAAGTTGAAAATGAACGTAAGTTGTTACTGTACTATACATCGGTAAATTCTATTACCGTATCTTATAAAACACCCCTAAAACATTAATTAAACACATAACATTGTAAAATAATAACATTAATTTCAAATAGATTAAATTCAAGCAACATAAATTGAGATGGGGGAGGAGGAGGAGGCAAGGCATTTCCAGTTTGTCGTCTGCGCAATGTAAACAATGGACGCAGCATCGTACGCAAGTATCGTTTGAACTATGGAGAGCGTGGTAAACTAAAAAATTCACTCAAAAAATTTTTTTTACAATTTTTTTTTTTACCGTCAGTTCAAACGTAAAATCGAAAAAACGTAAAACGAATGAACGTAAGTAGAGGAGCGTCTGTACATGGATAGGATGGTGAGAGAGGTAAACACAAGGGTAATGGGCTGGGGATTGGAGATGGTTAAAGAAAATGGAGAAAAATGGGAGATAGCCAGTTGTTGTTTGCTGATGACACTGCTTGTGGCAGGATCAGAGGAGTGATTAAGGAAGTTAGTGATGGAGTTTGAGAATGTGTGAAAAAAAGGAAGTTTAAGATAAATGTGGGTAAAAAGTGATGAGATGTACAAGGAGAGAATGTGGCAGCAATTTGAAAGTGAGTATTAAGGGAGAGAGACTGGAGGAAGTGGATAGCTATAGATACTTGGGTGTGATGTAGTGGGAAAGGGAGGAGTGGAGGTGGAGGTAGAATGTAGATTGAGAGAAGCAAGTAAATGCCTTGGAGGATAAAAAGTGTAATGACAAATAGACATTTGAGAATGGATGCCAAGAGGAGATTGTATGAAGGAGTGATTGTGCCGACAACACTGTATGGGGCAGAAACATGGAACATAAGAGAAGAAGAGTTTAAATGTGTTTGAGATGAAATGCCTGAGAAGTATGGTAGGGGTTACTAGGCTAGAGTGAGAAACAAGGAACATAGGAGAGGAAGAGAGGAGTTTGAATGTATTTGAGATGAAATGTCTGAGAAGTATGACAGGGGTTACTAGATTGGACAGAATGAGAAATGAGGAAGTGAGGAGGAGAGCAGGGGTGGAAAGAGAGTCGGGAGATAGGGTTGATGAAAGAGTATTGGAATAGTTTGGACACATGGAAAGAATAAATGAAGAAAGATTAGTAAAAGAGGTGTGGAAGGTAGAGGTGGAAGGAGTGAACATGAGGGGATGACCAAGGATGAGATGGATGGGGTAAAAGGGGCATTGGGAAAGAGGGTAATGTCTGTTGAGGAAGGAAGGGAGAAGACAGAAGATAGGGGTAAGTGGAGAGTGGTTGTGTATGGATGATGTGATGCATGGAAGGGAGTGGGTGGGGGAGGGAGTATGTTTGAATGACATTTTTGATGCAGCCCAAAGGGATTTCTCCGTCTTCTCTTTTTCTGCAGGAGGGGATGGAGAGGGGAGGGTCACTGATTAAATGAAGCAGCCTTGCTGTGGATGTGCTGTGTGTTGTTACATTGCCTCAGACCCAGGGCAGTGGGCGAGATGCAGGGATGACCCATTATCCAGGAGGAGCCAAGATAAGAGGGAGGGAGAGAGGGTGAGTGAATGGGAGTGGAGTATGTGGGGATGGAATGGGTGGGAATGGATTTTATGCCTTTGTTTTCTGGCTACCTCCCTTGAAAGGGTGAAAAACCCGTTGGTATATGTATGTACTAAAGGCCTTGTTCTTCTTTACAGGGGGGGGGGGAGGCTGAATCAAATCATATATCCACCCCACACCTATACCACTCATATTCAAAACCCATTTATTGCCCCTGTCATCTCATCACCTATTTATTAATAAGTCTTAAATGATATAACAAATAGAAAAAATAAGGTTTGCTGACACATGTAAATAATCCAGTCTTGCTCCAGTCCTAATTCACAGGAGAAAAAGTAATATTTAAGGTTAATAACTATACAATTAACATGTTAGATTTAATCTTCATATATGTGGACGGAAAAAGTAATATCACATAGATCAGTTCTTACAGCACCTGATTACTGGACTTGATGGCACAAACCAACCTCTTTCATAAGTAGATATTGCACAATCTTAAACTAATCCAAACCTTGATCTGTCCTGCTCTAGGATTAAAACTATTATTACAACTTTTTTTCACCTCTTAACCATATGTTTACAAAATATATACCTTCCTCAGTGGAAGAAGGCACGAATCACTGCTGAAATTAATCTGAAGTGTGAAGGATATGTATGATATCGCTAATAATAGTAATAAGAGTGATAGTAGTTGTAAAGTAATAGAAGTAGCTGTAGCAGAAGCATTAGCAGTGTCTTTGCCACATGAGTAGTTGAGAGGATGAATTGGTGGTTGACTTGGAGGACATGGTGGGAGTACGAGAGTGATTTGTAGGATTTTTTTTATTTTATTTATTTATTTATTGATTTTTTTATTCTTTTCATTAATTTGGAAATAGCAGTCTGAGGTGATTGATCAAATACCAGTTTGCCAAGGAGATTGACGTGCTTGGTGTATCACTCGGTGGGCATTCACACTTTTTTTTTCTTTTTTTTTTTTAAGAAGGGAGTTCTCTAGGGAATGGCATCTTTTGAGGCAGTGAAAGGCTTTGATCTTTGAGCCGTGGCATAGTGTTCTATCAGGGAACCAAGTGTTAAGAGATGGGGAAATCTTTGGGATTGAAAAAAAAAAAAAAAAAAAAAAAAAGTTGTTGGATGTTAAGTGATTTTCAAGGTAGGCTCGAGTCGAGTCATCTGTTGAGAAGCTTCCAACTGTTATGGAGATATAGAATACTAATTGGAAGGTCTTCCAGTTTGCATGAAAGAAGGAGTATCAGGGTTGTAAGGGTGGAGAAGGACTTGTGGGGAGTGTAAGAAATGAAAAGTAGTTATTATAGTGTATATCTGGTAATACAGACCATTCAAAGTCAAGGAAGTCTGGTGTGCACAGATAAAGATCTATGGTGTTCAGAAGAGATGGGGAGTTGGAAGTAGAGGCTATCAATCTACTTCATGGAGTTGTGATATTGTCTACCCCAAGGGGGTTGCAGGTCATTTCATTTACTTAGTAAAGGTGTGTGAGTAGGGATGGAGGGTGTAATTGTGAAAAAAGATAGTAAAGGTTCCTGAAGTCATGGTTTCTGAAGGGGAGAGGTTTAGAGAACAATTAGTGAGTGATGTTGAAAGAATCTGGTGGCAATGGCCTGAAGAGGGATTTGGAGTGTGAGTAGTAATGACAAGATACCTGGACGTACCAGGTCTGCTGTCCCTCCTTGTTTGGCTTGAGAAAGAATTGGAAGGGAACAAATGAATGGTATAACCTCTTTTTTTTTTTTTAAGATGGGAATTGTGTGCTCTTTTCCAGATTTATAGGCTTCTGTTGTGTTTCTAGGAGTGATTGAAGATACTTGTCTGGGCATTTACTGCTACTGGGCCTAGGTGTTTCACATAGAAATTTGATATTATGCCTGGTACATCAGCAGAGCTGGCACTACCAATTATCAGTGAAACATTATTCACATTGTGGATAAATGAAAATCTATTACATAATGAATCGAAATGTTCAATACCTCAGGAAACTAAGATCAGCAAGTGATTATTCAAAATTTAGCAGCATATTTGCAATAATTAATTGGATACCATATTCCAACATATCTTATTATTCAGTCATAAAATGAGAACCTATTTTTTCTGGGGGAGGGGATGTGCAAAAAGCTATAAATGGCTGTCAGTTAATGCTAATAGAATTCATAAATGTTATGTAAATGCACTACAGTACCTTTGACATACTGATTATATGATGATTATAAACAAATTTAAGAGATTAATATATTGATACCTTAACAGCACATGTTACTTGTAGCAATCGCAAGTGACTAGTCAGTGCTTAAATATTATATATATTATGCACTGTATATCTCTGATTTTGCAATACCTAGAAGTGATACAATTCAAAAATATGAGTATCATTAGCCTAAAAGGCCACTGGGAGAAGCCACTACCTATTTTCATTATAACAATAAATCAGTATATATTTTCATCATAAACACTTTATGCATAAAAATATTTGTTACTAAATATGGAATACAGAATAAGTATTCTTTACTACCTTAACATTACTACAAAAAATATAAAAATAACATTGCATTCCACATCAAAATGACTAGAAATATAAAACGTTTTGTGTCATTCACATCTCATGGCACAATGTCTGTGTCATCCAAAGACAACAAGTGACTAGAAAATCAAAATGATGTTTCAGTTGTTTGTGTTTACTTAGTATTAACTGATTTTACACATTCTACAGACGTCCACCTCATGTGCATGTCTGTATTATGTGTAAAGTGCAATTTTTGCTTGGTCTTATGTGGTACAAAGTAACAGGTATAATGTGTAAGGTGCAACATTTGCATGGTTTAAGTGGGGAGAAGTAATGGTAGTAATAATATAATTGTTGCTTAAAATTTCACTAAGAGGAACCCCCCCCCCAGTGGCTGGTACTGGGTCTTGGGCCCTTTCATAGATCTCTCAAGGAAGAAACTTTGGACTTGTGTTGTGGAGTGTGGAACTATTTTGGCTGAAAGTAGTACGAGGAAGGGAGTAGTTACTAGTTGTCAACTCTCCATATGTGAAAAGTCATAGGAAATACAGTTGAAGTTGATGGAGAGAGATGCTAGACCCAGTCCAGAGACCAAGTGTCAGCCTCTCAGGGCTGCACTTTTTGATAGAGATTTATGGGTCAATGGGTTTTGAAAAAAGGCAGCTCTGCTGTCCTTTTTGCAAGACCACCACAAGCAGGAATCTATTATTGGTCCCTGGAAAGGAGTAACATGGATGAATAATAATAATACTTGTTGCCTTGAGTTTCACTGACTGGCTGTAATGACAAAAGTTCCAGAGAGATGTAGGGAACCCAAGGACTGTTGTCAGTCACTGTGGGGCTGAGGATTTCCAGTTAGTGAAATTCAAAGTAATAGTTACCATTACTGTTTGAATATCATATGCCTCTGACAGACTGTTACCCAATGATAACTAGCACAGAATATTGTTTTAGTGGGATAACTACAGATGTCCATAGCATAATAAGGTATAATCAGTTTGGTTAACCATATAAATTGGGTTTGTTTGACATACACCCCATTTTTATTAAACTCCTGAAACCATATACTTAACACCTTTCAGAAGAACTTTGCAGAGCCATTATAGAAATCATGTCTTGGTCTTTCTTCCTCCTCTTCCTCCACCACTTCCTCTTCACTCGCTGTTCCTCCATCCTCTTCATCATCACTTGCTCCATCTCCATTCCGTTCACCAACGGAATAACCCGTAGCATGGGCAATGGCTTGTAGAGTTTGGGAATTCACATACCATGACAAGTTTGTCTGAAAAGTATTTCATGTACTGATGAGATACCACATGTCTGAATAAAATTGTCTGCCATTAGCCAGAATAAAACAAGTAACCATTGGTAAGGACAGGATTAAGGGCATGTGGGGGGGGGGGTTTAGGTTGGGTGGGTGGGTGTTGGGTATGTGGGTGGATTGGTGGGTGTTGGGTGGGTAGGTGGGTGTTGGGTGGGTGGGGGGTGTTGGGTGGTGTTGGTGGGTGTTGGGTGGGTGTTGGGTGGGTTGGTGGGTGTTGGTGGGTTGGTGGGTGTTGGGTGGGTTGGTAGGTGTTGGGTGGTGTTGGTAGGTGTTGGGTGGGTGGTGGGTTGGTGGGTGTTTGGTGGGTTGGTGGGTGGTTGGTGGGTGTTTGGTGGGTTGGTGGGTGTTTGGTGGGTGTTGGGTGGGTTGGTGGGTGGTGGGTTGGTGGGTGTTGGGTGGGTTGGTGGGTGTTGGGTGGTAGGTGGGTTTTGGGTGGGTTGGTGGGTGTTGGGTGGGTTGGTGGGTGTTGGGTGGGTTGGTGGGTGGTGGGTGGGTTGGTGGTGTTGGGTGGGTTGGTGGGTGTTGGTGGGGGTTGGGTGGGTTGTTGGGTGGGTTGTTGGGTGGGTTGGTGGGTGTTGGGTGGGTTGGTGGGTGTTGGGTGGGTTGGTGGGTGTTGGGTGGGTTGGTGGGTGGGTTGGTGGGTGTTGGGTGGGTGTTGGGTGGATGTGGGTGGGTGTTGGTGGGGTGGGTGTTGGGTGGGTTTGGTGGGTGTTGGGTGGGTTTGGTGGGTGTTGGGTGGGTTGGTGTGTTGGGTGGGTTGTTGTGGTGGGTGGGTTGGTGGGTGTTGGTGTGAGAGTGGGTTGGTGGGTGTTGGTGGGTTGGTGGGTGTTGGGTGGGTTGGTGGGTGTTGGGTGGGTTGGTGGGTGTTGGGTGGGTTGGTGGGTGTTGGGTGGGTTGGTGGGTGTTGGGTGGGTTGGTGGGTGTTGGGTATGCGGGCGGGTTGGTGGGTGTTTGGGTGTTGGGTATGCGGGCGGTTGGTGGGTGTTGGGTAGGTGGGTATGCGGGTGGGTTGGTGGGTGTTGGGTAGGTGGGTATGCGGGGGGTTGGTGGGTGTTGGGTAGGTGGGTATGCGGGCGGGTTGGTGGGTGTTGGGTAGGTGGGTATGCGGGCGGGTTGGTGGGTGTTGGGTAGGTGGGTATGCGGGCGGGTTGGTGGGTGTTGGGTAGGTGGGTATGCGGGCGGGTTGGTGGGGTGTTGGGTAGGTGGGTATGCGGGCGGGTTGGTGGGTGTTGGGTAGGTGGGTATGCGGGCGGGTTGGTGGGTGTTGGGTAGGTGGGTATGCGGGCGGGTTGGTGGGTGTTGGGTAGGTGGGTATGCGGGCGGGTTGGTGGGTGTTGGGTAGGTGGGTATGCGGGCGGGTTGGTGGGTGTTGGGTAGGTGGGTATGCGGGCGGGTTGGTGGGTGTTGGGTAGGTGGGTATGCGGGCGGGTTGGTGGGTGTTGGGTAGGTGGTATGCGGGCGGGTTGGTGGGTGTTGGGTAGGTGGGTATGCGGGCGGGTTGGTGGGTGTTGGGTAGGTGGGTATGCGGGCGGGTTGTGGGTGTTGGGTAGGTGGGTATGCGGGCGGGTTGGTGGTGTTGGGTAGGTGGGTGGGTGTTGGGTAGGTGGGTGGGTGTTGGTAGGTGGTGGGTGTTGGGTGGGTGGGTGGGTATGTGGGTATGTGGGTGGGTGTTGGGTTGGTGGGTGTTGGGTATGTGGGTGAGTGTTGGGTGGGTGGGTGAGTGTTGCGTAGGTGGGTGAGTGTTGCGTATGTGGGTGGGTGTTGGGTAGGTGTGTGGGTGTTTGGTTGGTGGGTGTGTGGGTGTGTGTTGGGTAGGTGTGTGTGTGTTGGGTAGGTGGGTGGGTGGTGGGGATGGGGGTGGTGTTGGGTAGGTGGGTGGGTGTTGGGTAGGTGGTGGGTGTTGGGTGGGTGGGTGAGTGTTGGGTATGTGGGTGGGTGTTGGGTATGTGGGTGGGTGTTGGGTATGTGGGTGGGTGTTGGGTAGGTGGGTGGGTGTTGGGTGGGTGGGTGGGTGTTGGTAGGTGGGTGAGTGTTGGGTATGTGGGTGAGTGTTGGGTTGGTGGGTGGGTGTTGGGTATGTGGGTGGGTGTTGGGTGAGTGGGTGAGTGTTGCGTAGGTGGGTGAGTGTTGCGTAGGTGGGTGGGTGTTGGGTATGTGGGTGTGTGTGTGTTGGGTATGTGGGTGTGTGTGGGTGTTGGGTATGTGGGTGTGTGTGTGTGTGTTGGGTATGTGGGTGGGTGGGTGAGTGTTGGGTATGTGGGTGGGTGGGTGAGTGTTGGGTATGTGGGTGGGTGGGTATGTGTTGGGTATGGGTGGGTGTTGGGTATGTGGGTGGGTGGGTGGGTGTTGGGTATGGGGGTGGGTGGAGGGGTGTGGGTGGGTGGAGGGGTGGGTGTGGGTGGCAACACCCACCCACATACCCAACACCCACCCACCCACCCACCTACCTACCCAACAACCAACCACATACCCACCTACCCAACACCCACCCACATACCCACCTACCCAACACCCACCCACATACCCACCTACCCACCACCCACCCCACATACCCAACACCACCCACCTACCCAACACCCACCCACCTACCCAACACCCACCCGCCCGCATATCCAACACCCACCCACCTACCACCTGTGGGTGGGTGTTGGGTAGGTGGGTATGTGGGTGGGTGTTGGTATGTGGGTGGGTGGAGGGTGTTGGGTATGTGGGTGTAGGGTAGGTGGGTGTAGGGTAGGTGGGTATGTGGGTGGGTAGGTGGGTATGTGGGTGGGTGTTGGGCAGGTGGGTATGTGGGTGGGTGTTGGGTATGTGGTTGGTTGTTGGGTATGTGGTTGGTTGTTGCGTAGGTGGGTGGGTGTTGGGTAGGTGGGTATGTGGGTGGGTGTTAGGTAGCGGGTATGTGGGTGGGTGTTGGGTAGCCGACACCCACCCAACCACTCACCTACCCAACACCCACCCACCCACTCACCTACCCAACACCCACATACCCACCCACGCGCATACCCACCCACCCACCCGCATACCCAACACCCATCCGCCCGCATACCCAACACCCATCCGCCCGCATACCCAACACCCATCCGCCCGCATACCCAACACACACCCGCCCGCATACCCAACACACACCCGCCCGCATACCCAACACCACCCGCCCGTATGTGGGTGAGTGTTGGGTATGTGGGTGAGTGTTGGGTGGGTGGGTGAGTGTTGGGTATGTGGGTGGGTGGGTGAGTGTTGGGTATGTGGGTGGGTGGGTGAGTGTTGGGTATGTGGGTGTGTGGGTGAGTGTTGGGTATGTGGGTGTGTGTGTGGGTGAGTGTTGGGTATGTGGGTGTGTGGGTGGGTGTTGGGTAGTGGGTGTGTGGGTGGGTGTTTGGTATGTGGGTATGTGGGTGGGTGTTGGGTATGTGGGTGTGTGGGTGAGTGTTGGGTATGTGGGTGGGTGTTGGGTAGGTATGTGGGTGGGTGTTGGGAAGGTGGGTGGGTTGGTGTGGGGTAGGTATGTGGGTGGGTGTTGGGTATGTGGGTGGGTTGGGTTTGTGGGTGGGTGGGTGAGTGTTGGGTATGTGGGTGGGTGGGTGAGTGTTGGGTGTGTGGGTGAGTGTTGGGTATGTGGGTGTGTGTGTGGGTGAGTGTTGGGTATGTGGGTGTGTGTGTGGGTGAGTGTTGGGTATGTGGGTGGGTGTTGGGTGAGTGGGTGAGTGTTGCGTAGGTGGGTGAGTGTTGCGTAGGTGGGTGGGTGTTGGGTAGGTAGGTGGGTATGTGGGGTGGGTGTTGGGTAGGTGGGTATGTGGGTGGGTGTTGGGTAGGTGGGTGGGTGGTGTTGGGTAGGTATGTGGGTGGGTGTTGGGTATGTGGGTGGATGGATGTTGGGTATGTGGGTGGGTGTTGGGTATGTGGGGTGGGTGTTGGGTAGGTGGGTATGTGGGTGGTGGGGGGGTGTTGGGTATGTGGGTGGGTGGGTGGGTGAGTGTTGGGTATGTGGGTGGGTGGTGGAGGGGTGTTGGGTAGGTGGGTGGGTGGGTGGAGGGGTGTTGGGTATGAGGGTGGGTGGAGGGGTGTATGTGGGTGGCAACACCCACCCACATACCCAACACCCACCCACCCACCTACCAAATAACCAACAACCAACCACATACACAACACCCACCCACATACCCACCCACCCACCCACATACCCACCCACCCACCCACATACCCACCACCCCCCCCACATTCCCAACACCCACCCACATTCCCAACACCCACCCACCCACCTACCCACCGAACCCACCCACATAGGTATGTGGGTGGGTGTTGGGTATGTGGGTGGGTGTTGGGTATGTGGGTGGGTGTTGGGTATGTGGGTGTGTGGGTGAGTGTTGGGTATGTGGGTGGGTGTTGGGTATGTGGGTGGGTGTTGGGTATGTGGGTGGGTGTTGGGCAGGTGGGTATGTGGGTGGGGTGTTGGGTATGTGGTTGGTTGTTGCGTAGGTGGGTGGGTGTTGGGTAGGTGGGTATGTGGGTGGGTGTTGGGTAGGTGGGTATATGTGGGTGGGTGTTAGGTAGCGGGGTATGTGGGTGGGTGTTGGGTAGCCAACACCCACCCAACCACTCACCTACCCAACACCCACCCACCCACTCACCTACCCAACACCCACATACCCACCCACGCGCATACCCACCCACCCACCCGCATACCCAACACCCATCCGCCCGCATACCCAACACACACCCGCCCGCATACCCAACACACACCCGCCCGCATACCCAACACCCACCCGCCCGTATGTGGGTGGGTGGGTATGTGGGTGGGTGGGTATGTGGGTGGGTGGGTATGTGGGTGGGTGGGTATGTGGGTGGGTGGGTATGTGGGTGGGTGGGTATGTGGGTGGGTGGGTATGTGGGTGGGTTGGGTATGTGGGGGGGGGGGGATGTGCGTGGTGGGTCTGTGGGTGGGTTGTTGGGTAGGTGGGTATGTGGGTGGGTGTTGGGTAGGTGGGTATGTGGGTGGGTGTTGGGTAGGTGGGTATGTGGGTGGGTTGGTGGGTATGTGGGTGGGTATGTGGGTGTTAGGTGGGTGTTGGGTAGGTGGGTGAGTGTTGGGTATGTGGGTGGGTGGGTGAGTGTTGCGTAGGTGGGTATGTGGGTGGTTGTTGGGTATGTGGGTGTGTGTTTGGTATGTTGGCTAGGTGGGTGGGGTGTTGGGTATGTGGGTGGGTGTTGGTGACGGGGGTAATGTGGGTGGGTGTTGGGTAGCGGGGTGGGTGTTGGTTAAGTGGGTGGGTGTTGGGTACCCAACACCCACCCACATACCCAACACACACCCACACACACACCCACATACCCAACACTCACCCACCCACCCACATACCCAACACTCACCCACCCACATACCCAACACCCACCCACCCACCCACATACCCAACACCCACCCACCACATTACCAACACATACCCAACACCCACCACATACCCAACACCCACCCACCCCACATACCCATCACCCATCCACCCACATACCCATCACCCATTCCACATACCTAAAACCCACCCACCTACATACCCAACACCCACCCACCGTGGGTGTGGGTGGGTGTGTTGGGTACGTGGGTGGGTGTTGGGTATGTAGGTGGGGTGGGTTTTAGGTATGTGGATGAGTGTTGGGTATGTGGGTGGGTGGGTGTTGGGTATGTGGGTGTTGGGTATGTGGGTGTTGGGTATGTGGGTGGGTGTTGGGTATGTGGGTGGGTGGGTGTTGGGTATGTGGGTGGGTGGGTGTTGGGTATGTGGGTGGGTGGGTGTTGGGTGGGTGGGTGTTGGGTATGTGGGTGGGTGGGTGTTGGGTATGTGGGTGGGTGGGTGTTGGGTATGTGGGTGGGTGGGTGTTGGGTATGTGGGTGGGTGGGTGTTGGGTATGTGGGTGTTGGGTATGTGGGTGGGTGGGTGTTGGGTATGTGGGTGGGTGGGTGTTGGGTATGTGGGTGGGTGGGTGTTGGGTATGTGGGTGGGTGTTGGGTATGTGGGTGGGTGGGTGTTGGGTATGTGGGTGGGGGGTATGTGGGTGGGGTGTTGGGTATGTGGGTGGGTGTTGGGTACCCAACACCACCCACTTAACCAACACCCCACCCCGCTACCCAACACCCACCCACATACCCCGCCACCCAACACCCACCTACCCAACAACCAACCACATACCCACCTACCCAACAACCAACCACAAACCACCCAACAACCACCACACACCCACATACCCAAACACCCACCCACATACCCAACACTCACCCACCCACGAACATACCCAACACCCACCCACCCACAAACCCAACACCACCCACCCACACGTACCCGACACCCACGTACCCGACACCCACGTACCCGACACCCACGTACCCGACACCCACGTACCCGACACCCACGTACCCGACACCCACGTACCCGACACCCACGTACCCGACACCCACGTACCCGACACCCACGTACCCGACACCCACGTACCCAACACCCACCCACATTGGGTATGTGGGTGTTGGGTATGTGGGTGTTGGGTATGTGGGTGTTGGGTGTGTGTGAGTTGGGTATGTGGGTGGGTGGGTGGGTGTTGGGTATGTGGGTGGGTGGGTGTTGGGTATGTGGGTGGTTGTGTATGTGGGTGGGTGGGTGTTGGGTATGTGGGTGGGTGGGTGTTGGGTATGTTGGTGGGTGGGTGTTGGGTATGTGGGTGGGTATGTGGGTGTTGGGTATGTGGGTGGGTGGGTGTTGGGTATGTGGGTGGGTGTTGGGTATGTGGGTGTGTGTGTGTTGGGGTGTGTGTGTGTTGGGGGTGTGTGTGTGTTGGGTATGTGGGTGTGTGTGTGTGTTGGGTATGTGGGTGTGTGTGTGTTGGGTGGGTGGGTGTTGGGTATGTTCGTGGGTGGGTGAGTGTTGGGTATGTGGGTGGGTGGGTGTTGGGTATGTGGGTGGGTGAGTGTTGGGTATGTGGGTGAGTGGGTGAGTGTTGGGTATGTAGGTGGGTGGGTGTTGGGTATGTGGTGGGTGGGTGGGTGGGTGTTGGGTATGTGGGTGGGTGTTGGGTATGTGGGTGGGTGTTGGGTATGTGGGTGGGTGTTGGGTATGTGGGTGGGTGTTGGGTATGTGGGTGGGTGTTGGGTATGTGGGTGGGTGTTGGGTATGTGGGTGGGTGTTGGGTATGTGGGTGGGTGTTGGGTATGTGGGTGTGTGTGTGTTGGGTGGGTGGGTGGGTTGGGTATGTTCGTGGGTGGGTGGGTGTTGGGTATGTGGGTGGGTGTTGGGTATGTGGGTGTGTGTTGGGTGTGTGTTTGGGTACCCAACACCCACCCACCCAACACCCACATACCCAACACCCACCCACCCAACACCCACATACCCAACACCCACATACCCAACACCCACCCACATACCCCGCCACCCACCACCCACCCACCTACCCAACAACAACCACATACCCACCTACCCAACAACCCACCCACCCACCCACCTACCCAACACCCACCTATCCACCCACATGCCCAACACCCACCTATCCACCCACATGCCCAACACCCACCTATCCACCCACATGCCCAACACCCACCTATCCACCCACATGCCCAACACCCACCCACCCACATACCCAACACCCACCCACCCACATACCCAACACTCACCCACCCACCCAACACTCACCCACCCACCCACATACCCAACACTCACCCACCCACATACCCAACACCCACATACCCAACACCCACCCACCCAACACCCACATACCCAACACCCACCCACCCACATACCCAACACCCACCCACCCACCCAACACCCACCCACCCACATACCCAACACCCACCCACCCACATACCCAACACCCACCCACCCACATACCCAACACCCACCCACCCACATACCCAACACCCACCCACCCACCCACCCAACACCCACATACCCAACACCCACCCACCCACCTATGTGGGTGGGTGTTGGGTATGTGGGTGGGTGTAACTGATAGAAAGATATCTTGGGCCCAATCTGAAGACTAAGTGAAAGCCCCTTAGGGCTGCACCTCCTCATAGAGGTTGGGGGGTTGACAGGTTTTAAAAAGGGTAGATGTGCTGTCCATTTTGCAGGACCACAACAAGCAAGTGCCCTATGACTGAGATCCTCACCTTTGGCATTTTGGCCTTGAGCTCCTGCAAGGCTGCCAGTGCTGATTTGTAGTTGCCATTTGTGGCAAAGAATTCAATTATTGCAGCATACAAATCCCCCTGGCGAACGGCATTCTCCAAGTTAGGGTCCTGCAGCAACTCACGGGCCTCTGCCACTGCCGACTCTCCTGATTCTTCGAACATTCTGATAAAATATTATAAATTCTTGTCTTGATTTGCAAAACCTTCTTGAGTATAAAGTAACTATGCAGTAAAATTGATTAAAATAATAGATTAATAAAAAAAATAAATAAAAAAATGTAAATACTGTACATCAAAGGTTCTTTCTTCCTTATGTAGGGTGTTGCAAGCACCCAGATAAAACCCATTATACTACCCCTCCTATCTGAACACCTTGGGGATGAAGGGTCATAATATCCACTACAATACTATTTGAGTCTAAAACAATGTGGCAAGGCACAGTTCTTCCACAGTTAGGCTCAAAAAATGGTGCCAATTTATCCCCACTGCTTCAACAAGTGGAGATTTCCTCCTTATCCTTTCAAATGAAAGCAGTTGCAAACATCCCTTCATGCTACATCTCTTTATCCATTAACTTCTATTTTCTGTACTCTCTTCCCCATTTTACTGACATTTCACATGCATCCACAGCCCCCTCCTTCTCAAGTTCATTCCACCACACTCTTTGCCACTCTTCATTCTTTCTATGTGCCACACAATCTTAGCACTACTTCTTCTACCCTATCGGTTTCCTTCCCACTGCTGTTCTCAGCTTCACTTTCATATTTCTCATTCTATCCATTCGTGAAACACCTATCATATTTCTCAAACACTTCTTAAACACATCCAGTCTCTTCTTTTCTACTTATGCACCAAGGGCTTCTTCCTCCTTGTAAGAGAGGTAATCAAGTAAAAGTCACGCACAAATTCCCACCCATTCCACTACCCATGTTTTCCTCTTACCTTGTACCTTTATGGATGAGGGATCAGCCCTGTCTCCTGCCCAGATCAGAGGCAATGCAGCAAGACACAGAACATCCACAGCAAGGCTGCTTAACTTACACAGTGACACCCCCCACCCCCATCCCCTCATGTGGGAAATAAGACAGGGAGAAATCCCTTTGGATTGCATCAACTTATCATCCATACATAACCATCCTACACTCACCCCTCTCCACTGCCTTCCACCTTCTTTGCTAAACAGGCATTACCCTCTTGCTCAAAGCCCCTTTTACCTCATCCATCTCATCCTCAATCATCCCCTCAACTTCTCTCTATCCACCTCTGTCTTCCACACCTCTTTTGCTATTGTTTCTTTACTCGTTCATTTTATTAGTGCCTCCTACTGCCACCATCCATCTTTCCCCATCCTTCTCCACATTCAA
>NC_134809.1:26758040-26815540 GCF_046742065.1 Oratosquilla oratoria | reverse complement strand
ACTGATCTGTGTAAAAAATTATGAAAACAACCATTACATATATACATACGTATCAAAGAGCCTTCTCACCCTTACAAGGGGATGAACAAGTCAGAGCATAAACCTACATCACACTCATCAAACTCATTCAATGCCTCTCCCATCTCATCATCATGGTCATTTCTGTCTCCTGTTACACTGCATGGGTCAGAAGCAATGCAGCAAGGTAAAGCTTCCCCACAGCAGAGCCCAGTAGCCAGAGTCTGTTTCCTCTATTTCATTATATGATGAACTCTTCCTCCAGCATGGTTTCCAATAGTCAGGAAAACAAAGACACCTTACATATAATAAAGCACTGAGAATAATAATACATACATATACCAAAGGCTTTTTCCCCCTACACGGGGGGTTGCCAAAAAGAAAAAGGCATAGAAACCATTCCCACCCATTCCATTTTCTAAATATTCCACTCCCCTCCACCCTCCTCCCTCCCTCTTATCTTGGCACCTCCTGGATGACGGGTCATCCCTACATACTGTCCACTGCCCTGGGTCAGAAGCAGTGTCACAAGACACAGCACATTCACAGCAAGGCCGCTTCATAAATTCGGTGATACCCCCTCACCGTCCCCCCATGCAGAAAAAGAGAAGATGGGGAGAACTCGTATGCACAAAAACCACCCTAATACCTGCAGAGAGACACCAAAATCCTTTCTCTAGAATGTCATATGAAAAAGGTACACAGTTCTATGCAAATCTTCAACCCTACTCAACCATCTCATTACATCACACATACACAACCAACTGAAAGAAACAAAAATCTATACCAGCAGCATGCTACTCAACCATCTACAACAATCTACCACCTGTACCACAGAATACATCCACACAAAAACACATTCATTTTCAGATCACAAAACAGGTCCTTTAAGACTGACCACCAAACCCTGTACATACATATACCAAGGCTTTTTTTCCCCTTCCATGGGAGGTAGCCAAAAAGGGAAAGGCATAAAAACACTCCCACCCATTTCATCCCTAAATACACTCCACACCCCTCCCACCCTCCCTCTCATCTGAGCACCACCAAACCCTGTACTCCATCAAATCTTTCAGATATTAGGCTCATAGAGACATGATTTATGATGAGGTATACAGTTCAACAAACTAAGCTCTTTTTTTCTAAGTAAAGTCTTTATTTTTCATGTATTTGGAAAACTTTTGTTCTAAATATATATCAATGTTACCATTCTAAATATCAAGAGGTTTTGCTCTACAGATCTATCAAAGTAAGATGCTTGTCAGTAATCAATAAATATATCTAAATAACTTGTGATAGGGTGATATTTTCAGAAAATAAAAACAGAAACTTTATCTTTACCTTCATAGCCATTTTCTTTGCATATTCTTATTGCATTTCCATATGCTTGTGCTCTTGTAAAGAAGTGAATGGCCTCTTTCACTTGATTCACATTCTCATATTGCCTGGCAAGGTGGTAGCATGCGGCCCTGATTGTGGTAAACAAAATGTTCACATTAAAAAAGAAAACACTTTATAAACTCCATGAACATACAAAGATAAGTTCATTATAATATTGAATATAGGAGGAATAAACTACTATTAACCTGAAAAAAGTATACAAATACTTAAATTTCTACATTAAATTCATCTGTCTTTCAGCATTTTCAAGACCAAACAGGTGCCAAAATATTGATTTATTTTTGTTTATTTATTTTTTTGTGTACATATGTGTGTAAATCATGGAAGAACTCATACTGATCAATTCCATTAATTTCTCTCTTGAAACATAAACCCCTTACTTCCTACATAAATCCAGATTTCTTGAAATAGGAAGCACCTTATGCAAATGTATTGAAGCAGAAAGCTTTCCATTTGCTGAGGCCATTTTCTAATACTTAGCACATGAAGTACCATGGACAAAATCCATGACAAAGTTGACCAAATATTTACCAAGCTTTTGAAGATGTTCACAAGGACAAAGGGACTAAACAAAGGTACTGACTGGTGGGCAAAATTATGTTAAACCTGTTCACAATGTACTCTCCAATCACACCATCTCACTCATAAGCATGAGTAGCTACTCACTGAGCCTAGTGGGAATAGTAAAGGCTGTGATATTACAACATAGGATTTGACAATTGTAACACACTTTTCAAAAATGCCATGTACCACTACCTTTCAGAAAACATGTTGAAAGATCAGAATCTCTTGGAACAAGATTATTTCTTAAGTGTTGTAAAATTATATCTTCCAAAACATTGGATGCTGAAAGAATGGACTCATACTATACATACTTACAATTTAAATTTGATAGACATAACTTTAATTACTTCTCACAGAAGTCTAATTATCTTTGACAAAAAAGTGGTCAGAAATCAGAGTTCTTTGTCTGAGACATCAAAAACCTACCTGTCTCCTGTTTCATTGGCTATATCAGCTGCCTTCTGAAGATTATTACAGTAACAGTAGACCCGTACTAGTGATAGATGATCACCTGCAGCTTCATAAAATTGTAATGCTGTTTCCATCTCACCAGTTGATTCCAAATACTGTGCCCACCATCGACGTAATGATCTATATCAAGGAAAATAATAATTATGTGAATAACATGCACTGTATGTTACAAAATTTAACAATAAATCAGTACATGAAAACTGTAAAAAATTGTAATGGTTTCAACCATTAAAACAGCGTGAAGCAAATACAGAAATTATTCCTTTGGGCTACATCATCTACCTATCAATTTTCAATCTCTTCTCTCAAATGAAGCAAGAACCACATTTGCATGTTTGAGTTCAGGACGTAATCCGTCTCCAAAACAATACCAACACAGAAACTGCCCTAGATGCAACCATCACACAGAAGACATTGAACACCTTATTTTACACTTTTCGGCTTCATTTTTTATACTCATTTGACCTTCGTACAACACATCAAAGATCTAACAATACAAATCAGCAAGAAAATAAACCTACTAAAATCTAGTGCAAGCACTGGCTTTGGACAATAGAATAAAAGATTCGAATTACAGTCTTCTCTCTTCCCTGCTCAACTGGTATTTTCCTAAGGCTCCTTCACCTCATCCATCCATCCATCCCATTCTCAGTCTTCCTCTCAAGTTCACTCCACTTTTGCTTTCCACACTCTTTATGCTATTCTTTCTTCACTCATTCTTTCCATACACCCAAGCCATCCCAGTATTGTTTTATCAACTCCTTTTCCAACTCATCTCATTTCTTAGTCTATCCATCCTTGTAACTCCCACCATATTTCTTAAACACTTTATTTCGAAAACATTTAAATTCCTCCTTTCTGCTTCCTTTAAATTTCAAGTCTCTGCCTCATACAGTGTTGTAGATGCAATCACCCCTTCATATAGTCTTCTCTTTGCACCCATCCCCAAATACTTGTTTCCTAAACATTTTTCATTACATTTACTTGTTTCCCTCACTCTACAGTTTACCTTCACCCCACTCCTCCATTCCTTGCTATGTGTACCCATAAATACAGAAAACTAACCACTTCCTCTTGCCTCTCTCATTTAAGGCTTACCTCCAACTCACTGCCACCCTCTCCCCCTGTACATCTCATCACTTTACTTTTACTCTCATTTATTTTCAACTCTATCTTTTCACATACCTTCCTGAAATCTGCCACTAGCTGCCTTAAACCCTTCTCTGACCTAGCCACAAGTGTATCATCAGCAAACAACAACTGGCTCACCTCCCATCTCCCTATACCCAAATTAAACATCTCCAAACGTCTGCTGATCACACTCACATTTTCCTCCCATACCACCCCATTAAACATCTTCAAAGTGAATCAGATAAACATAGGACAGGATATAACACTCATGACTTCATCCTATATAAAAACTTGGTACATACATACATACATATACCAAAGCTTTTTCCCCCTTACTAAGGAGGTAGCCAAAAAGGAAAAGGCATAAAATCATTCCCACCCATTCCATCCCTGAAAACACTCCACACCCCTCCACCCTCCCTCCCATCTTAGCACCTCCTAGATGACGGGTCATCCCTGCACCTTGTCCACTGCCCTGGGTCAGAAGCAGTGTCGCAAGGCACAGCACATCCACAGCAAGGCTGCTTCATTAAATCGGCGACCCCCCCTCTCCGTCCCCCCATATAAAGGAGAAGACGGGGAGAAATCCCTTCGAGCTGCGTCAAAATTTTGCTCACACACACTACCTCACCCCCCATCCCTCTGTCCATTCCACCTCATGCATCACAACATCTTCCATATACAACCATTCTCCATTCACCCCTGTCTTCTGTCCTCTCCCGTCCTTCCTCAACAGACATTCCCCTCTTCCCCAAAGCCCCCTTCACCCCATCCATCCATCTCATCCTAGGACCGTAGGATGTCCCCTCATGTTCACTCCCTCCACATCTGCCTTCCATACCTCCTTTACTAGTCTTTCTTCACTCATTCTTTCCATGTGTCCAAACCATCCCAAATATCATTACGTTCAAATCTAGTTAACTTAAGACCAAACACAACTCAATGAATAGAAAATGCTACAGCTATACAATTTCTTTACAATGTTCCCAAGAGCAATAATAGGTACCTGCGGGTGGTGTTCCTGCAAGGCATGTCAGAGAATCACCATTAACATCTTCATTTTCACCTAGAGGTTAAGCCTTGAGGGACTAACAGTCTCCAGACCAGGCCCATGGTCTATCAACTTCAACTGTATTTCTTCCACTCTTTCACATAAAGAAAGTTGACAATCAGCAATAGTTCTCCTAATCCTGCTATAAGCCAGTGACATTGAAATTGTCCTATACTTATACAACATGGACAACAGTCCATAACTTCTTCCCGAATAGATCGATGGGAGGGCCTGAGAAAAATTGTCAGCCACTGAGGACCTGTGAGTTTCCAATTGATGACCAATCCATTTCCCCAGGTCTCTCTTGCAGAAGACCCATGGCTCCCAGGTAATCGGCAACAACCACTGGATTTAAGGCCAGAGTAGGGCGGTGTAGGATAAGGTGGTCTTTGTCTTATGTGTACCAAAGATACTCGAGTCAACAATTATTATTGAACTTATAATAATTCCGTTACATCACTAAATCTGTCTTTTCCACAAAATGTGTCTTCTCTCTATTACTCCTACTTCCCTTAACTTACTTGTCCTTTGTGCGCATGATATAATCTTCAAGAGATGGCAGCTCATCAAACAGCATTCTTGGTACTTCAAATCGCTGAGTGTCGGACATTTCATAGTGAACTATGGCTCCACCAAAATCCCCTGAAAAAATTATATATCAGTTTACCTAAACCCGTTAAAAATAATGTATTTCTCAAAGCAAGCTATTGTAATATAAAAATTTGTTCCCACAAGACATAGCCCATGCATCAACTGAATTTTCTAGAATTGTTTCTGGTTGGTAGTGTTCATATGACATGATCTTTCAGATTTGAAATCAAACCGTCTGTCAAAATGTTCATCTCTTCAAGGTATCTGACCCACCAATCTTTCACAATTCTATCACAAAATTTCACCATTGCACTGGTCATTCAAATCAGTCTGTAATTCAGTAGTGTCTCCTCCTTCTTTTATAGATGAAATATGACTATTAAAAAAAAAAAAAAATGCTAATATCCTTTTCAGTAAAAAAAAAGTCAGAATCTGGGAATCATATACACACATCTGATGTTTTTTGGCCTTTTATGGATGTTTAGAAGGCATATGACATGGTTGACAAAAAGGCATTATGGGATGTGTCATGGATGTATGGCATTGGGGAGTCTGTTATTATTATTATTATTATTATTATTTTTTTTTTTTTTTTCCATGAATAGTAGAGCTTGTGTGTGTGAGGGTTGGAAATGAAGAAAGTGGATGGATTAAGGTGAGGCTGGAGTCATGCCAGGATTGTGTGATGCCACCATGGTTTAATATTTACATGGATGGGGTGATATATATATAAAATATGTATGTATATTTTCTTTGCTTGGTTTTGCAAACAAAGATTTAGAAGGATGTGATCTGTGTTGGTTGCAGACATGCTCTTGGCTGACAAGGTTAGTTCTGAACAAGCAGGACTGATTATAGTAGCAGCAGTTAAAAGTCTGATTTGATGGCTCAGCCTCCCTCTGGCATCTTATTTCCTTGAGGGTGGTCCCGTACAGTGGTCTTCAAATGAGGAGGCAGCTTCATTGATGGTGTGATGCCAGGCATCTTGGTCTGTGGTAAGGGTGGACCACTGGCGATGGTCAACATGACAGGCACCAAGTTACTGTATATATATACATACACACACATAGCCCAAATTAGAAGCATAGGCCTACATTAATTTGAAGCTAGGTATGATAATTTGAGAGAGTAAGAGAGAGGACACCGCAACCATTGCTCCTTTCATGCATAATACAGTAAGGTAAATACATACATACATACATATACCAAAGGCTTTTCCCCCCTTACAAGGGAGTTAGCCAAAGTCAAAGGCATAAATCCACTCCCACCCATTTCATTCCCACATACTCCACTCCCATTCACTACCCCTGGCTCCCTCTTCTCTTGGCAAAATACAATTAGGTATTTACAATTAGGTTAATACATTTAGGTAAATACATTCCCACCAATCAAAAGAAAGAAACAGGCAATGAAGGTAAAAATATTTAAAGCAAGTACCAACCCTTATTTTCCAAGTTCTTGGCATAATTGTAGTGTGTGGATCGCAAGTGAATGCGGTCATTATTTTCTGCCGTTTCCAATGCTTTGGACCACAGACCTCCATCCTGATACATCTTGTTAACCAAATCAAAACGGCCACATGCTCGGTACAGTTTCTCTGCTTCCTCCTGCAGGAAAATATAGGGATAATCACATACTTGGACAATTATCTACTTGACAAGAATGTTCAGAGTCAAGAAGAGAGTAACTAAATTTTTCTTATCTATACTATCTCTCCCTCTAACTACAGTCAACCAAACAAAGCATAATAGCCTCTAAAACTAAAAAGATGAGGGAGGGAAGGGACAGGCTTCATGTCCCCTGAGCACAAACTCTTGTATGATTTTAATTTCCTTTCTCATACTTCCTCTGTTCTCATAACTTCAATTTCAATGAACCCCTATTCCCCTCCTTCACTCATTCACTCTCTCATCTTCATCACAACACCCTTTCCCTTCTTTCCCCTCCCCTCTATATCCTTTCCACTTTTTTTTAATGTCCACACTCTTTTAAGTATATATGTTAGTGATTGACAATTTTTCAAAAAACAAACTAAATGAGGATTCATACATCAATTTCATTCATCTATTAATTATTCAACATGAAAACACATGAAAAAGACATCTGTTATTAAAAACTTAATGGTCTAAATGAAGGTTCTTACAAGCATTCCCAGCTGCAGTGCAAGCATAGCAACTCTGGCATCAAGTTGAGGTTCTGACATTGCCCTCCGGAGAGCCTGCGCTCCTCTAGCATGTCCCATGTTGCCCAGGCACAAGGCTGCTACATCCAAACGTTTTGTCTTCACACACATTTTGGCCATATTTTCCCAAACTGTCTCACTGAGGCATAAAGAATAGAAAAAATTACAATCAACATTGACATTCCATAATATGGTCTATATGGAACTAATAATGAGTCACAAAATATAATTTTTTATATTGTTTTCTCATTATAAACTTTTATACTTATACATACCAAAAGCACTTTTAATCCTTTTAAGGGATAAGTCAAAGCATACATTCACCCTACACCTATCCTACATCCATCCAGAATCTGTCATTCGTTCCATTGTAGCTTATCATGCATGAGGTCTCTCCCACCACAATGCTCATGTGAGCAAAGTACCGAGACATAGTTCTTCCACAGCAGGGACCACCAGCCAGAGCTGGTTTACCACCACCATGATGATCCTCTAACCCCCATCCATTCAAAAAGAGTTTTGGAGCAGAAAAGAACAAGAACATCTACTCAAGCAACATTGTTTTTCCATCTACTGACAACCACTCTACATTCACTTCTGTTGTACTTGCTCGACAGATATTCCCCTTGCATTCAGTACCCCCTTTGCTCTGTCCCTCCACCTTGTTATTGGTCTTTCTCTCAAGTTCATTCTGATACTTCTGCTTTCCATACTCTTTTTTTTTTTGCTAATCTTACCTCATTCATTCTTTCCATGTGCCCAAACCATCTCAACACTCTGATATACCCAATCCATCAACTCTTCTTACAACCCCTTTCTGAGCTTCACCTCCACATTTCTCACTCTATCCATCCTCATAACATCTACTATACTTCTCAAACACTTCATCTAAACATGGTTAGCTATTCCTTTCTATATCACTCTAATAATATAGTAATAAATATATCATCAATGTAGAGTAACAATACTCATTCCAACACTTTATCAATCTACACATATGCTTTTACTCTGTGGATATGCTTCATCATTCATTAAACTGTATGCTCATATAACTTTCTACTGTAAATTATGAAATGCTGCTCATGATATAGCTGTCTATCTGTCCAGATATCTGTTCAGTGTAAAGTCAGTTCTAATGTAGGTGCCACATCTTCCTTGTTTGAAGGAAATGATGAATTCCTTATCCCATTTTTTTTAAGAGACCCATGGCTCAATGAGTACATCACATCCCTAGAAACATCAAACACCCCTTAGTATGAAAACCTCTGGTATAGATGGAAGAATACTTGTATCTATTCCAAGTGAACACATGGGCAAAAAATAGCATGCAAAACTAAGAGTAATGCACATTCACAGTTACAATATAAAAGGGGCAAATTTTGTTGGATTTCCACTGAATTGGTCAGGTAACAGAGCACATACTACACCTTAAACCTGGTGACATATATATTTCACAAAAAATGTCTGTTAGGATACTGAATTCTTATATTGTCATGCATCATGCTTGAGGTGTCTCCCACAGAGAACACAGAACACCTTATACCACAATGCCCTGCACTGACATTAGGCATAAGAGAAAATGAATGCATCACTACAAACTCCAGAATTTTTTTATAAGAAAGAGTGCAAAGAAAACCCGAAGAATTGAATACCTCTTGATAGTCTTGATAGACTTAAAGGCATCATCCATGTTACCAATGGAAAGGTAGAAGGAAAAGTTGAGCATAGCTTCCTTTGTGGCTTTGTCACACTGCTCAAGGCCGAGAAAATCACGCATGACTTTCTGTGTCACATGCTTCCCATCCTCCTACAGAGAAAAGATAGATTTTTTTTTTTTACAAATTTGTAAGAAGACTCATTCATGAAAATATGCAACTATTCCATTTAACTATTACATGACTGGCAAAATTGTTTCTACCCACTTCTAAATTAAATCTATTTCCTGACAGTTTGAGACCATTGTTTCTTGTCTGATTCATATTCAGGGTGAAAATTTTGTCAGTTGTAATGTGAGTTGTTAGTGAAATGAGTTGAAGATGAGGGATGTACTCCTAGGGGCAGATGTGGTGAGTAGTACACAAATATTTTTTTTTCTATCACTGTTTGGATTTTTATTATTTTCATTATGATGTCTGTTGTATTGTTGGGAGTTGTTTTCGCTATTGGTGTATGTTTTTTTTTTATCAGTTTTGTTGTGGTGTCTGTTTAGTTTCTTTACATGGTGAGGGAAGGAGTCAAAAGACGAAAGTAATGGAGGTAAAAGGACATTCCCTTCACATAGCCTAGCCCAGTAGTGATTCTAGGGGGGGGGGAGCCTGGGGGGGGGCATGGCCCCCCAAGTTTTTCAGCTGGCCCCCAGATTGCCCCCCCCCCTCCGAGTATTTTGCATATCCTATTTTTAAATTATATATATAATGGCGCCCCCAGTTTTTCAGCTGGCCCTCCCACTTTCATAGTCCTAGAATCGCCACTGGCCTAGCCACCTCAATTTGTGGGTAACACCTGACTGAACAGCACAAATATGATACTTACATTCTTCTGAGTAGTAGGACTGTTGAGTAAATAGTAGAATGGAACCTGTATCCCAAGAATTCTGGTGTACATTGGCGTGAGAGGATAGATATCCTGTACAATGATGCCATGGTCTGCACTAACAAATAGGGAAGCAACCACTACTGCTGGCTGTTAAGAAAGATTAGATGAATACATAAAAACTTTTGATAAAAAAGAAATTTACAACATACAAATGGGTTATAATCATGTAAAGGCTAAATATCAAACATACATATACCCTTACATATAATGGGGAAGAAACTTTTTGGTATATAGATGTATATACACATACATAAGTATAATAAAATCCTCTTCCTCTTTATAATGTGGGGTGACTGAATTATGACATACACCACCCCACTCCTATCCCACATCCATCCAAAAACCCATTCACTGTTCCTCCCATCTTAGTTCTTTATGAATGAAGGGTTATCCCTGTCTTCTATCTTATTGCCTAAGTCAGGTGGCAATACAGCAAGATACATCACCTCCACAGCAAGGTCCATCAGTTTAAGCTGGTTTACCCGTATTACTTCATTACATGGTGACATTCCCCTTCCCCATCCACGAAATAGACATATGGAGCAGACAAGAAGAAATTCCTCCCAACTCTATAATTTCCTTATCCACCCACAATCATTCTCCATTTGCATCTATCTTTTATCCTCATCTTTGCTTGCTTGACAGACATTACACTTGCATCCAATGTCCCTTTCATCTTGTTCATCCACCTCATGCTTGGTCCTCCCCTCAAGTTCCCCTCTATCCATTTCTTCTTCCTGCACTCCTCCATCAGGTTTTCTTCACCCATTCTTTCCATATGCACAAAATATCTCACCATTCTTTGATTTACCTTATCTGTCAGTTCTCTTTCCACCCCAATTCTCCACCCCACTTACATATTGGTCACTCCATCCATCCTCACAACCTTCACTATACTCATTAAACATTTCATCTCAAACATGTTTAAGAGCTTCCTTTATGCCTTCTTCAAATTTCAAGTCCTTGCTCCATACAGTTCCATTGGCACAACCATTCCTTTATATCATTTTCTCTTTGGATTTATCCCCAGGTACCTATTTTCCATGACATTTTTCATTTGCCCAGACACTTAATGTTTCCCTTACTCTATAATGCACTTCCACCTCTACTCCTCCCTGTTAAATGTGACCCCAAACAGTTGAAGCACTCCACTTCCTCCAGTTTCTTGACCTTTAAATTAATCTCCAACTCACTACCACCCTAACCTTTTCTAGATCTCTTCACCTTACTTTTGCCAGCATTCACTTTCAGCTTTCTTTCACATACCCTCCCAAATTCTGCCACCAACTGCTTTGATCAATCCTCCAACTCAGCTACAAGGGCAGTGTCAGGTGTAAACAACAACTGATTTACCTCCCATTTCCCTATAATCTCACTTACCAGCTCCAAATCCCTGCTTAGCATTCTTGCATTTGCCTCCCTCACAACCTTATCCATTTACAAGCTGAACAACCATGGTGACATTACACAAACATGGTGCAACACTACCTTCACCTCAAACCACACACACTCACCACTCTTTACTCTCACGCAAACTCTACTACATACATATACCAAGGGCTTTTCCCCCCCTACATGGGGGTAGCCAAAAAAAAAAAGCCATAGAAACCACTCCCACCCATTTCATTTCCTATATATTCCACTCCCCTCCATCCTCCTCCCTCGCTCTTATCTTGGCACCTCCTACTCACGTAAAAACTTTTCATTTCTCCCTGTTCAATACATTCACAACCATAATGCCTTACTGTTAACCCTGTCATACCCTTTTCCAAATACATAAAAGCCTAAAAGACATCCTTACCCTTTGCCAAAAACTTCTAACACATCTTACTACAATAAATTCACCTATGCATCTTCTTCCTTTCCTAAACTCCTACACCCACACTGCTCTTCCCCAACTACTCCCTCTGTTCTCCTCCTGATCTTCTCATTTAACACCCTCCAATACACATGACAAGCAAAAACCTGATTACCATGGCTGCATTCAGACCATCACCCAGCAATGAAACAGTACCAACATCTGCCCATGGAATCAAATTGCCCCAGATGTAATCACCACACAAAAGACACAGAACACCTCATTCTACACTGCCTCACTCTTGCCCTACCTAGACAATTGTCTCTCTTCCTTAAGTGACTTGTCTTTGCCAATACCTGGGAGACATGGGACTCTTTAAAAAGAAAGATCCATGATGACAGATTGATTAACTGATTCCATTTCCATCCACCAAATTCCAAACTTCTGCCTAGTACTTGTTTTAAACTCCTTTACTACCCCAATTGATCAACTTGTTCACCTGGTCTCTCTTGCAGAAGGCCTGTGGCCTTCAGGCTGCAACCACCTTAATCAAATACATACTGACCATGGCAATATCATACAATCCTGCAGAGCCCTGACCAAATTACCCCAAATTACTCACCCTCTCCATTTCTGAACCTCATATATGCCCCACTATTATAAACTCTTCAGACTACCTTCAACAGATTTCCTCTATTTCATATATTTGTAAAACACTCTGCAACATTTCTCTATCAAACATGCCTTCTCCAAGTCCATGAAAGCCTAGAAAACATCCTTACATTCTGCTAAGTATTTCTCATATACTTGTCTTACCTGCACAGAACAGGCCTGGCCACAGAAACAAACTGCCCCAGATGCAACCATGACACAAGATACTGAACACATCATCTTACACAATCTTCCTTAACCATACCTAGACAACAACAAGATATTTCTTCCTTAAGTGACTTATGAGCCAGTCCAGTGGCTGTTGCTAATTACCTGAGAACCATGGATCTCCTGCAAGAGAGATCTGGAGCAATGAATTGATGACTGTCTTACCACAAAAACTTTATTTGGACACATTCTTCCTATCCTAACCCACATGCTTCTTCCCTACTCGCAGCCTCTGTCCCCTTCCTAATTCTCTCAATTAACACATAAAAGCAATCTAAAATTACTATCTTAATGGTATAGCCAAACTCACTCTCTCTTCAGCAGGTGATGATTTAAGGAATTTATCTCTTTGACTCTTGGGTTGAGGTAGTGACTTTGCTTCACATACAAGAAGTCTTGGGTCCTCCATGTCCCAAAAGTGTGACATAACAAATCTTCCTCTTACATCTTTTGAAGTCTCCTTTTTAGTTCTGGGTATGCAATGGAAATTACAAATAATTAGGGTTATAATGAATTTAAGATATAAAGTAAAAATAGCATGCACTCATTATTCATAAGTATAACAGCCTATAGTAAGAGTCTTTGCTAACCTTTCTTGCAGTGTGATTTCTTTTGATCCACTACTATCAGCTGAGTTAGGTGGTGCCAGGCCATCAACATCATCATCTTCGGCTTTGCCCGAGGCAAAATTAAAATAGGTCAGGTTGTCATTCTCAATATCCCAGATGAAAAGCTTCGGGTCAGGAAGGAGGGAGGTCTGGGCTACGGCAATAGAAGCTCTTGTGCCGTTACAATTACAACGAACACTTATAATTTCACCAAAGTCTTTGATGGCTTCACCCAGTTGTTTACCTTGTGTATGGATTTTTGCCTCCCTGTCAAGTCATTTAAAATAAATATGTAATTATTCTCACCAAAAAATATATTTCTTTTGTATCCTAATGTACCAATATATGTTTTTACATAAAACCAAATCTTTGATTCGTAAATACCTTCGTGAAAGATCCCACACTTTGACAGCTCCAATGAGTGTGGCTACAATAAGGTAATTTCCACATACATCCATTCCTATAGGTTCTCCCTCATTCTCATTGAACTCAAGTGTCTGCTTGACAGTACCCTGCAGAGATCTCACTTGGATGTTATTACCTTCAATGGCATAAATACTTCCCTCATGCATTATTGCCAATGATGTTTCACAAGGAAAGGAACCTGTAATAGTTTCCTTGTTAGTGGTTATTTGCAGACAATCATCTACACTGAAAGACCACATATCTAAAGAATGAGAAAAAATACATTCTACCATTTAGATGCATGAATACTTGGAATAGCTTAGAAGGTGATATAGCTCAAGCTTAAACAATACATAAATTCAAGTCTAAATATGATCACTGGAATTTCAGAGAAGCAGAGAGGAAAAGTTTAAATGTGTTTGAGATGGAATGTCTGAGACATAATATGATAACTGGAATGTAAGAGAGGCAGAGAGGAAAAGTTTAAATGTATTTGAGATGAAATGTCTGAGAGGTATGGTAGGGATTACAAGGCTGTGAGAAACAAGCGGTGAGGAGGAGAGCAGGGATGGAAAAGGTGATGGAAGATAGGGCTCATGAAAGAGTATTAGGATGGTTTGGATACATGGAAAGAATGAGTGGTGAAAGATTAGTAAAGTGTGGAAGGCAGAGGTGGATGGAATGAACATGTGGGGATGATCAAGGATGAGATGGATGGATGGGGTGAAAGGGGCATTGAGCAAGAGTGGGATGTTTGTTGAACAAGGGAGAAAGCAGGAGATTGGGGTGAGTGGAGAATAGCTTTGTATAGATGACACTGTGATATGAGGAACTGAGTAGATGGGGGATGGGGGCTCTAGGGAGTGATTATGTGTGAATGATATTTCAATGCAGCGTGAAGGAATCTTTTCCTGTCTGCTATTTTTCTGCATGAGGGGATGGAGAGAGGGGAGTCACTGATTAAGTGAAGCAAATTAGCTGTGGATGTGCTATGTCTTGCTACATTGCTTCTGACCCAGGACAGTGGGCAGGATACTGGGATAACCTGTCATCCAGGAGGAGCTAAGGTAACTAAGATGAGAAGAAGGAAAGGGTGATGGATGGGAGTGGAATGGGTGGGGGTGAGTATATACCTTTTGAGTTTGGCTATCTCCCTGGTAAGGGGGAAAAAAGCCCTTGGTATATAGATAGAAAATCCAGGATATAAATTAAGTTGGAATTGTGCAAGAATTTGATGCTAAGCATGATAAATTGGAGAGTAAGAGATGGGATGTAACAAGTGTTGTTCCTTTCCTGTATAATACAATTAAGTAAATATGGGTAACTCATGGTCAGAAGAGAAGGGGAGACTACAATTTTACATTACTGTGGAGCAACTGTTATTCTGCATACAAAAAAAAAAAAAAAAAAAAAAAAAAAAAAAAAATCCCTTTTTAAAGTATCAGAAAATTGTTGGAACATTCACCTAAAGCACTTTGACCCAACAGCTATAAAGACCTTGACTGATATTTTCAATTACACTGACTGCATAATAAAATCACTGCTATCTGGAGAATAGCTCATAACCTATATTAAGACCAAACCTCCTGAAAATCCAATTTCATTACTACCCACTATATCCAAGTTGATGGAAATATTAGTGATATGGTTTAACGTCACACACTCCCCCTATCGGGAGGCTAGGATGGTGCCCCTCACAGAGGGCTTTGTAGCTCAACTTTGTAGTTCAACTTCGCCGGTGGCAGGATTCGAACCGCCCTCACCTTGACCTTCGCCGCTAGTTACGACGCCCTAACCCGCTCAGCTGGAAGAATTGCAACAAAACTATGCCCTTCCCCTAACCAACATGGATTCAAGGAAGGCCACTCCACCAGCACAACATTCACAAAAATCTCCCAACAGATGGTTGAAAGATTCAGGAAGAAAGTCCCAATAGAAAGAATGGTTATGGTAGTAAATAGCATAAACAAGGCACTCAACAAAGTCCCCATACAAAAAACTCATAGAGACAGATATTCACAACTATCAATCTATATACCAAGGGCTTTTTCCCACTTAGAAGGGAGGTAGCCAAAGTCAAAAGACACATACCCACTCCCATCTATTTCATTCCCATCCACTATCCTTTCCTCCCTCTCATATTAGCTCCTCATGGATGATAGGTCATCCCTGTATCCTGCCAACTGCCTTGGGTCAGAAGCAATGCAGCATGACACAACACATCCACAGCAAGGCCGCTTCACTTAATCGGTGACCCATCCACTCTGTCCCCTCATGCAGAAAAAGAGAGAGGAAGAAATCCCTTTGGGCTGCATCAAAATATCATTCACACATAACCACTCCCTAACCCCCCTCCCTCCCCTCCTCTCCTCTCCCTTCCTTGCATTGCAGTATCATCTATACATAGTCATTCTCCACTCACTCCTATCTCCTGCCTTCTCCCTTCCTTGCTCAACAGGCATTCCCCTCTTGCTCAATGCCCCTTTCGCCCCATCCATTATCTCTTCTTCAGTCATCCCATCAAGTTCATTCCATCCACCTATTATATTCTAATTCTGTTAACATTATGTATAGATTGTAGCACCTTGTATACATGCAGGAGATACAAATAAATGCGTAGTTAGAATTCTGCAATAAAGATTGCCCCGTACATGGCACCTGTTACCATACATCTGCAGAGTGTCATGTTTTGAACTCCAACCCTTCTCAAAAGACCTTCTCTTCCTATCAGTCTCCATCCTCAAAGTCCAGTGCTTCCAATCCCTCTTTATGTGGCTGAAGTACAGTTTCCTGTAGATGTGCTTCTGGGTCTAGACACTATGCAGCAATATGGAATTAGCGTCTTCCTCCATTGTCATGGCATTGCTTATGGTCATCATTTCATTCCTGCCCTACATTTGGTGGCTACTTCTCAACCATCTTCTGTACTTCCCACTTCTGCAAATTCCCCCTCCCACAGCATGCCAACTGTTTCAGTTCTCACTATTGCTGTTCCTCCTCCTGCCCCTTCTACCCAGATTCAGGCAACTCAGACGGAGAGTACTTCCTCCCTGCCTCCTCTAGCTCCCACTTCCCAGGACACTGTACAGCCATCGTCTGAACCTTCTCTTCAGAATTCACTTCCTCCTTCTAGTGAACCTATCTTGCTCAAAGTTTCCACCCGTACAAAACAGATGTGTTCTTCTCACATGCCTAAATCAAGGAAAAGGAATACCAAATGTCCTTCCCCATCTCCAGAATTCTCTCCAACAGAAATCCAGATTTCTCCTTCCTTGGATGAATTGATAATTACCTCCTCCCCTGTTTCTGATGTGCTTTCCACAATGTGTCATACTACTCATGCAGTGTTAACAAGAAATGCGACTCTTCCACCACATGAGTATTGCAAAGTGCAGATTCGCATTTTCCGAGCTCCGGATGCGATGTTCTCTGTATGCCAGAATCCACACGTGTCAAAGGCATATCACTGACTTCAGCCTTATCCACTACCTCCAAGAAAGGTCATACTTCTTTTCTAGTTGCCAATGAGACTAATGCTCCCCTCCACCTCAACCTTGGTACAAACTTATGTGATTTTCTAGTGTATCCTTCAAGAGTAAAAGTCATCGATGACCACAATTCTTCATTACCAGTTTGTACCATTAACTCTGATGTGCCTCATGTACAGGTTCCTATTGAAGAATCTCACTTCAAACCCCTTGACTTCCCCGATGCTCAACAGGGTTTAATTTCCTTCTGCAATGCCTTTCATCATGTCATTGCCTTGCCAGGTGAATCCCTAGGTTCTACAGACCTCATTCACCACCACATTCCCCTTTGTGATGGCTCTAAACCTTGCTATATTCCGGCTTATAGACTGCCACATAGTAAACGTAAGATAGTGGACAAGCTCATTGCAGACATGCTTGCCCAAGATATTGTTGAACCATCCATTTCTGAGAGGAACTTTCCCCTATTTGTTGTCCCCAAAGCAGATGGTACTTTCCGCCCTGTTATTGATTTTAGAGAGCTTAACAAAATCACAGTTCCAGAAAGAACGCCCATTTCTGTTCTCCAAGAAATCTTACATTCTGTTGGTCAGAATAACACTGTCTTTTCAACTTTAGACCTAATGTCAGGCTATTTCCAAAATCCTCTTGCTCTGGAAAGCTGACCCCTAACAGCCTTCTCTACCCCTTCTGGTCATTTTCAATTCAGACGCCCTGGCTATGGGTCTCACTTCTGCTCCCTCTGTCTTCACAAGACTTATGCATACTGTTCCTGATGGCTTGGTGATAATGTCTTTATGTACCGGTATTTGGATGACATCATACTTGTTTCTAAATCAATCCCAGACCACATTCACACCCTTCAATAAGACTTTTCTCGTCTTACTGATGCCAACCTAAAACTCAAATTAAGCAAATGCTCCTTTCTAAAGAAATAAATTCGTTTTCTTGGACACGTCCTCACTTCCAATGGCATTCTTACTGTTCCTGATAAAGTCAAAGCTGTTGCTGACTTCCCTTGTCCAACGGACTTTGAGCACCTTCGCTCCTTCCTTGGTCTTTCAGGATATTACTGAAGGTACTTCCACAATTATTGAAAAATTGCAGCCCCTCTTACTTCACTGTTAAAGAAAGATGTTCCTTTCCACTGGTCGTCTGCCCAGGAACAAGCTTTTGCAGATTTAAAAAATGCCCTTACCACTGCTCCTGTCTTAGCTTTCCCTAACTATGACTTACCTTTTATTCTCTACACCGATGCCTCATCCCAAGGTCTTGGTGCTGTCCTCATGCAAGAACAAGACACACACCTTTGCCCTATTGCTTTTGGCAGCAGACTCCTTAACAAAGCTGAATGTAACTATTCTATCACAGAAATTGAAGCTCTTGCTGTCGTATATGCTCTTCGACATTTTAAAGAAATCATACTAGGCTATCCTGTCACAGTCCATACAGACCACCAGGCACTTAAACTTTTCAAAGGGAAGAACTTGTCCAGGAAACTTGCTCATTGGTTCTTGACAATTCAAGAATTCAATCCCACCTTCTCATATGTGCGTGGATGGGCAAACCATGTTGCAGATGCACTTTCTAGAAATGTTGCTGTTATCAATTCCCTCCCTCAGCCAGTCACTCTTACTCATGCGCATATTCATGCAGCTCAAAGATCCGACCCAATGTGAAAACGTGTGATATTTTCTCTCGAGTCAGGAGATACATCAGATTTTACAGACTTCCCTACCTCCTTGGACCACTTCAGACTTGTCGATGACATTCTTGATCACAAAACCACATTTTCCAACAAGCATGAACCAAACAGACTTGTACAACAACTCGTAGTTCCTTCTGACTTAGTACCTGAAGTTCTGTTCCTTTTACATGATGATTCTCCACTTGCTGCACATCCAGGTAAAGACAAATGCTTAACACAGGCCAGACTTCAGTATTTTTGGAACACAATGAGAAAGGATATCCATGCCCACATTGACGCCTGTCATTCTTGTGCTAGCCATAAAGGTCATATTCAAAGTAAAGATCCCATGTTGAAATACCCAATCCCTAGCAAACCCTTTGATATGGTTGCAATTGACCTTCTCAAATTACCACTCACTTCTAGTAGAAATCAGTACCTGTTTGTGTGTGTGGATCATTTTTCCAGATTCTGCATCCTTGAACCTATTTCTGACAAGACTGCGACAACAATTGCAAAGATATTCATTGACAAAGTTATTTGCCCCTTCACTACTCCCAAAGTTCTCTCTGATAATGGCACGGAATTCAACAATGAGATTCTTTCAAATATTTGCAAATACTTTCAAATAACAAAATGTAATATCGTTGCATACCACCCCAGTTCAAATGGCCTTGTCGAACGCCAAAACAGAAAGCTTCTCAATGTTCTCCGACACCTCGCGACTCCCATATGACATTCTTGCTTCAGAAATAGGTCCCATTTACAACCTTGATGATTTTGTAAAGGTTTCACTTTCAAATTTCAGCTCTCTCTTCAAGAGAATTACTCAGTCTCTTTCTCTCGCCAAAGACGAGATGGCCCGTTTTCACAATAAAAATGCGAGAGAATCTAACATTGCAATAAGTGACATCATATATGCCCAGAACCATTCTCCATCATCCAAGCTTTCACCAAAATTCCTTTGTCCCTTCCATGTCCTTGCACTAGAACCTACAAAGTCAAAGTAAAACACTTACATTCAGACACAGCATCCATTATGCACCTGGACATCCTTAAGCTTTTCTCTCGAGGTGTAGACTGTGACAATGTCCCTCCGACTCCTACAGAACCCCTTCCTCCTTTCCCTCCCATTTCAACGTCCCCTGTCTCACACCCATACAATCTTCGCAGCCGTCATACTTCTTGAACTTTCAAACTTTTTAGCTGCCAAAATGTTCTCCACTACCGTCCTTTCCAATCTTTCATGTTACACCATATATATGTAATGTTCTATATGCCTGCATGTTCTAATTCAATATATCTTCATGAAAGCTCCATTGTACATTGCTGGGGTCAGCTCCTGATAGGTGGCCGAGCATTTATCATATTCTAATTCTGTTAACATTATGTATAGATTGTAGCACCTTGTATACATGCAGGAGATACAAATAAATGTGTAGTTAGAATTCTGTATGTGTGTGCGTACATGCGTGTAACAGGCGTGAATCTTCTAGAACCATCAAGTTGCCATTTCTGTTTAAGTTATCATTTATTTTTGCAATGTGAAAGTTGAATAAATGAGATAGATTATTAATATTATCAAAATTGAATTATTGTATAACTGAGATTGGATGTATGTAAAATTTCTGTGCAAGGAATGATTGTGGAATTAAAATTAATGATTAGCAACTGTTTTGGGCACGCTGTTCGAGCGTGAAGCCACGTCACGCATGAGTCAGTCAGAGATGAGCGGGCATTCCAGTAAGGTTACGAGTGAGATAGAGTGAGACTTATATTATAAATTGCCTGTGACTTTAAGTAAAATTTGTGAAGTGAACACTACATCGTTTCTCTACCACATTTATTGACCCTACAATACACCTCTACCTTCCACACCAATTTTTCATCACTCATTCTTTCCATGTGTCCAAGCCATCCTAATACTTTTTCATCAGCCCTATCTGCCATCTCCTTTTCCATCCCAGCTCTCCTTCTCACCGAGTCATTTTTCACTATCCAACCTTCTAACCCCCTAACATACTTATCAGATATTTCATATTGAACCCATTCAAACTTTTCCTTTCTGCCTCTCTTAAATTCCAAGGCTCTGTTCTATACAGTGCTGTTGGCACAATCATCCCTTCATGTAATCTCTTTGCATCCTTTCCCAATTGCCTATTTCTCATTACAATTTTTAATCCCCCAAGGCATTTACTTGTTTCTCTCAATCTATAAATTACCTCCACCTCATCTCCTCCCTTACCTGCCACATGCAATCCCAAATACCTAAAGCTATCTTCTCCCCTGTACATTTCATTACCTTATGTCCATATTTACCTTCAACTTTCTCATACCACATACCTTCCCAAATTCTGTCACTAACTCCCTTAATCCCCCATCTGACCCAGCCACAAGCACAGTGTTGTTAGTAAACAAGAATTGGCTCACCTTCCACTTTTCTTTATTTTTCTTTAATCATTTCCAATCCCCTGTCCATCAGCCTCACATTTACCTCCCACACCATCCCATCCATGTACACATTGAACAGCCATGGCAACATGATACATCCCAGATGCAGCCTCACCTTTACCTGAAACCACTCACTCTCTCCATTTCTATTTCTAACACAGGCCCTACTATTCTCATACTCTTGACTGCACTTAACAGCTTTCCCCACAATCCCATGTATCTGCAAAACCTCCCATGGTGCCTTGCTGTCTGACCTGTCATAAGCTTTTTCCAAATCCATAAAGGCTTAAATAAAATTCTCTTCTTTTTGCTAAAGCTTTCTCACACATCTGTCTTACTAATCTGATCCACAAAACCTCTACCTTTCCTAAACCCACACTCTTCCAGTCCTCCAGCATACTATCACCAATTAGATACACATTAAACAACCTCACTAGCCAGTCTGGTATTACTGTACCTTTGTTCTTCAGACACTGCCTGACACCCACCTAACCCAGGTCCCTTACCTTCTCTCGTAATTTTAATAACTGTCTGCTTGACAGTACCCTCCTGAGATTTCACTTGGAAGTTATGATCTTTAATGGCATACATACTTCCCTCAGGCATTCCTGCCAATGATGTTTCACAAGGAAAGGAACCTGTAATAGTTTCCTTGTTAGTGGTTATTTGCACTGAAAGACCACATATCTAAAGAATGAGAAAAAATACAGTTTTCCATTTAGATGCATGAATATTTGGAATAGCTTAGAAGGTGATATAGCTCAAGCTTAAACACTGCATAAATTAAAATCTAAACACGATAACTGGAATTTAAGAGAGGTGGAGAGGAAAAGTTTAAATGTGTTTGAGATGAAATGTCTGAGACAAAATTATGATAACTGGAATTTAAAAGAGGCAGAGAGGAAAAGTTTAAATGTGTTTGAAATGAAATGTCTGAGAAGTATGGTAGGGGTTACAAGGTTGGATAGAGTGAGAAACAAAGAGGTGAGGAGGAGAGCAGGGGTGGAAAAGGTGATAGGAGATAGGGCCGATGAAATAGTATTAGGATGGTTTGGACACATGGAAAGAATGAGTGAGGAAAGATTAGTAAAAGAAGTGTGGAAGGCAGAGGTGGATGGAATGAACCTGGGGGGATGATCAAGGATGAGATGGACGGATGGGAAGACAGGGGCAATGAGCAAGGAAGGGAGAAGGCAGGAGATAGGAGTGGGTGGAGAATGGCTGTGTATAGATGATACTGTAATGCGAGGAAGTGAGTGGGTGGGGGATGGGGGGGCGAGGGAGTGGTTATGTATGAATGATATTTTGATGCAGCTTGAAGGGATTTTTCCCTGTCTGCTATTTTTCTGCATGAGGGGATGGAGAAAGGGTGATCACTGATTAAGGGAAACAACCTTGCTGTGGTGTGCTACATTGCTTCTCACCCAAGACAGTGGATGGGATATAGGAATAACCTGTCATCCAGGAGGAGCTAAGATGAGAGGTAGGAAAGGGTGGTGGATGGGAGTGGAATGGGTGGGGTTGAGTATATGCCTTTTGAGTTTGGCTATCTCCCTGGTAAGGAGGAAAAAGCCTTTGGTATATACATAGATAGGAAATTAAGGATATAGATTAAGTTGGAACTGTGCATGAATCTGAGGCTAGGTATGATCAATTGGAGAGTAAGAGACAGGACCCAACAAGGATTGAACAGCCATAGCGACATGACACATCTCTGTCAAAGTCCCACCTTTACCTCACATCACTCGCTCTCTCCATTTCTAACACAAAGAAAAAAGAAGTGAAGTAAAACATATTCATAAAAGTGACAAGAAATGTTTTTCTAAATTCTTAGCAAGGAGATGGTGCAGAACAACCCAAACAACCAAATTTCAGGGACAAAAAGACTATGCAATGGAGTACCCCAGGATGCAATACTCTCACCTATTCTCTTCAATCTCTTTACAAGCTCTCTCCTAGCCTCTGGTCCAGAATTTAATAACAATGTTCTCACTTATGCAGATGACCTGATAATTCTAACCTCGCAGAGAAATCACAAAACTGCAGCTAAAAAGACACACACACACACATCAGGCGGGACACCACAAGTGTAGCTCCCCTTCCTGCAAAATACAACTAGGTAGATACAATATAAAATTGGAACCAAGGAGATAAAGAAGGAGAAATCCGAAAAATATTTGGGTGTAATCATCTCAAACGACTTGTCCTATGACAAACAGATAAACAAAATTGTCGGAGAATCCCACAACATGCTAAGATCAATAAAAGTGCCATTTACATATTTGGGCAAAGAAATTATTAAAACAATATTGGTCACACTGATAAGGCCTAGACTAGAATATGCGGTGACATTGTGGTCACCCAATACCAAAAAGAATATAAAGAAAATAGAAAGAATCCAGAGAGCAGCCACAAAAATGGCACCTGCACTTGCAAACTTGTCATATGAGGAGAGATTGGCTAAACTGGAGTTACCGACTCTGGAGCAAAGAAGAGAGGTGACCTACTGACCATCTACAGAATCATGAAAGGCACAGAAATACTCGATAGAGAGGACTTGTTAAACTGGGACAGGAGAAGCACAAGAGGACATGGAAAGAAAATAAAAAAACATAGCTACAGAAGAGATCTGAAGAAAAACAGTTTTCCACATAGAGTGGTGGACACTTGGAACAAATTGGACAATGAAATAGTGTGCACAAAAACCATTCATGAGTTTAAGAGCAAACTAGACACTGTGAGATACAAAGGTGGGACACCACGAGCATAGCTCCCCTTCCCGCAAAATACAAATAGGTAAATATACACACACATGAAAGGAATGAAAATCCTTGATAGGAATAAGAATAACTAAAATTTAAATGACTCCCGGCTGTCTTTTAATAAACCCGGGTGTATGTTTGTCCCCACTGAACCGGCAAAAAGGGACACGTGTGTAATAAAAGTTTTAACTGTTAAAAAAGGAGGGCAACAAATCTTACGATTAGATCATCAGGAACAATGCCTTTAGAAACCGAAGCCAACAAAAAGAAGCGTCAAAGACATTTTTGGAAGTGGGTTACAGGTACTCAGAAAATTTCAAAAGCCGCTTTACAAAATTATAAGAGTTTGAGTTGACGACTATGGAATGAACATGCCCAAACTTTTCCAAGCTTATACCAGGCTGTCAAAATATTTTGTGTTAAGGAATCTGTGCGGGAATTTCATCGAAATGTGATTAAGTTCAATGATTCTCTACGAAACAACAAAGATTTTCAATATTCCGATGAAATGTTTGACAGTCTTGAACTTTTTGATGGACAAATTGAAGACAGTGTTTCTGAAGGTTTTATGAAGCATTACTTTGTCGGGTACAGGAATTTTGTAAGAAATGGAGGAAGAGCTTACCACAAAAATTACCAAATGCTCGCGGGGCGCTTCGCACCCGGGCTGCGCGAAGCGAGCAGCGCTGCAGGCCAAGCACCCATGGCACAGCCAGGTGCTTGTGATTTACTAAAAAATGGCAATGGAAAACAAGAGGTCATGAAAAGAAACTCAAATAGGATAACTATAGAAGAGATCTAAAAAAAATAGCTTCCCACACAGAGTGCTGGATATCTGGAATAACTTAGATAAAGAAACAGTGTGTGCAAATACTATTCAAGATTTTAAGAAAAAACTTATGCTGAAAGATACAAAGATGGGTCACCACGAGAATAGCTCCCTTCCCATATAATACAACTAGGTACAACTAGGTAAATACACACACGACAATATAAAACTGGAACTAAGGAGGTAAAGAAAGTGGGATCTGAAAAAGATTTGGGAGTAATTATCTCAAACGACTTGCCCTATGATAAATAGATAAACAAAATTGTTGGAGAATCCTGTAACTTGCTAAGATCAATAAAAGTGGCATTTACATATTTGGATGAAGAAATTATTAAAAAAATATTAGTCACACTAATAAGGTCTAGACTAGAATATGCGGTGACATTGTGGTCACCCAGTACCAAAATGATATAAAGAAAATAGAAAGAATCCAGAGAGCAGCCACAAAAATGGCTCCTGCACTTGCAAACTTGTTATATGAGGAGAGACTGGCTAAATTGGAATTACCAACTTTGGAGCAAAGAAGAGAGAGAGGCGACCTACTGACCATCTATAGAATCATGAAGGGCACAGAAATACTTGATAGAGAGGACTTGTTAAACTGGGACAAGAGAAACACAAGAGGGCATGGAAAGAAACTCAAAAAACATAATTATAAAAGAGATATGAAGAAGAACTGTTTTCCACATAGAATGGTGGACACTTGGACAAGCTGGACAAAAAATTAGGGTGTACAAAAACCATTCATGAACTTAAGAGCAAACTAGACACTGTGAGATACAAAGGCAGGACACCATGAGTGTAGCTCCCCTTCCCGTAAAATACAACTAGGTAAACTAGGCTTAAAAAAAAAAAAAAAAAAAAAAAAAAAAAAATCTACACCTTTTATCTGCAAGGAGCTCGGATGAGAGGAAAACAGTGGGTGGTGTATGGGAATGGAATGGGTAGGAGTGGTTGTGTGCCTTGGCTGGCTACCTCCCTAATATGGGGGGAAGAGGCCCTTAGTATATAGATGGATAATTAGATAATAAAAATCAATGGCTATCATGCCCCCCAACCCCAAATTTACTTTTATTATATTTCTCTAAATTCCATGCTACAAAGTCCTCTGGAAGGGGCACTGTTATAGCCTCCTGTCAGGGGAGAGTTTGCAACATTAAACCAAATCATTACTCATCATCATCTTTTTCATATATGTAAGTAGTAGCATCTTTAATAAAGACCCCTATACCCAAGCATTTTTTTAGACCTTTCTTCATTAATAGAATGTATGTGAGCTGGGAATGAGATCAAAAGAAGTTGGCAATGAATATCTTTATGAACATGTATAGGCTTAGATAGATAGATAGACTTTATTTGGCAATGAATCAATGTACATGAAGTGCAAATAATGACAAGAACACATAGTTCGGAAAAATAAATGCAAATTGCCAAGGATAACACAAAAAGCATGTACGCTTATTTCCATTGTGGCTTATTCATCTAATCCCTCTCCCTTCCTGTTATAGTGACCCTCTTCTTTATCCACTCCAAAAATTTACTGAGCAGAGAAGAACATCCCTTCAGGCCACATTATTCTTTCATCCATTCACAATCTCTACCCATTCACATCTTTTGCACTTTCTTTTCCTTCCTCATCAGATATTCCTCATGCATTCATTGTCTCCTTCACACCATCCAACCACTTTATTCTTGGTAATCCTTTCAGGTTCATACTATTCACTTCTGATTTCTCATAAATAACTGAACAAAAAGTATCCAACCCTACAGATTCTAAACAATGAACCCAATATCATTTCCTCTCCTTGAAACATTTTTCAAGGTTATTTTCTATTTGCCAATACTTGTCAATCTGCAGTCATCACAGTTTTTTTTTATAGTTTGGACTTTTGTTAATTCTAGTGGTCATTTACTCACTAATCAATTGTTTTAACTGTTGTTCTTCATTCCTCCTTTCTTCAAAAAGAAACCTAACTTTACCAGATCTCGTTATAAAATTTCTCCTGCTGTAAAAAATTATAATTAGTAAAACTTGTATTGATTATTTCTTACCTACAACACGGACAAGGTTTACATCGGAAGTGATTTCATAAACAATCATTCTGTTAGTATTCCAGATTAATATGTTGTCCACAGTGTTGTATAAACCTCGTACTTGGATCTCCGCTTTTACTTCCATGTGGTCTCCACTCGAAAACACATCCATGTAGAGCTGAGTTGGGGAAGTCTGCACCACAGAAATCTGTACAAAATACAAATACTTTTATAGAAACCTAAACAGGACACACAAAGAAGCCTGTAATCATCATTCTACCAATTGGTTTTTCTTTTGCAGAACACCTGTGGCCTCATGATATCTGACAAGCCCTTGGTTGCCCCATCATTCACATAAAGAAGAAAATTTTTGTACTGCCATCTATATTGTATTTATGTTGGGAAGTGCAAGATCAGGTAATCTATGACTTTAGTGTGGTATCTCAGACACACTATATATATTTCTTGGCTAATTCTGTGTTGACTATGTTTCAATGCTAGGTATAGACCAGCTAGTATCATTCATGTGTCTTGGGAGAACTTCTTCTCTGGGCTGATGTATAAAATTGATTTTCTGAAATCATAGTTCATGGATACCAAGGGCTACCAACAACAAAAGAATAAATGTATTGACTCACATTTCCTTGATCTATTTCTTTTTGACTTATTTAAATGTGTGTGTACAGAGTTTTAGAAGAAATGTAAATGGTGTTGTGTTGGGGATCTCACTGCCAGAAGAGACAAGCTTAACTATATATAGGTTATGGGGAGGGGAGGGTAATGTATTATATAGTGGAGCCCAGAAGGACTGGAAAAGTTCTGGACATACATGTATTCAGGGGAAAGAGAAGTGGATTGTCATTACCTCTTCTCTTGCATCTCCCATATGCTTCCTTAGTCCTACCTTGCAACCAATCTACATATGCTCACTTTTTTTCTTATACTACCACCATCACTTCTTCACCCCACCATTCACTAACCTTCCGTCAATTTCCTCCTATCCTCTTTGTCCCACATACCATCTTTGCACACTTTGTCATTTCTTCCTTAAAACACATCCTTCTTCTACCTCCCATCTCTTCCTCACCACCTCCCATACATCTCTCAGTTTCTGGTATTCTTCTATTTTTCCTTCTCATTCAATTTGTTAACTCTAAGCACATTTTCACCTTCTACCCTTTTCCTCATCCTCCACTTTTCCTCCATTCTTAATTTCTCTTCTACCACAAAATAATCTGACACTCCCCCACTCTCTCCCCTGAAAACATGAACATCCAGAACTCTTCCTATCCTTCCTTTTGATACCACTACATAGTCCATTAATGCCCTATTAACCACCTTTCCCTCCACTACCTTTTCCTATGTATAAAATTATGCTTGACTTTCTTCTTAAATACTGTGTTTGCTATCATGAACTCCCTATCTAAACACATCTCCAACATCATCTCTCCAATAAGATTCTTACATGGCACCCCAAACTTTCCTACTAGTCCATCTATTTGCTCATCTCCTACTCTATCATTGAGATCCTCCAACACCACTACATTCACAATCCTCCCTAAACACTCATTCTAACTTACTGTGAAATACTTTATCAAAAATAAGTAAGTAAATATGTACAGTCAATGCCCAAAGTGATGGTGTGAAACATGCAGCAACATCACTTTTGGCACGAAACAAGCCACCCTCCAAAAACATGGCTCAAATTCATCAATTTTATTGGCACATGAATGGTGATCTCAGGAAAGTGTTCTTAGGTAACTCACTATGTTTGGTTGCCTTTGTGTGAACCAGCCCTTCATACCAAATGGATGTGTGTGATCATTTCTACTGTAATCTGTGTATTTTTCAGGAGATGGTGGATTACTTTCACATCTCTCATGTGACAATGGGACCAAGGAAAGAGTTATCAGAAAAACAAGTTGCAGCTACAAGTTCTCTGAGCCATACTGGAAAAGACATCAAAGAAATAGCTGCTATCACAGGTGTAGCACTACACAATGAGCAGAAGTGGACAAAAAAGCAAGGATGCAGGAAGCAGCAACCTGCCACTTCAAAAGAAAAGGTCAGGGTGGCCTTGTGTCATTTCCGGCAGTACCCTGAAGGTGCTGAAGTATCAGGTGGACAATGAGCCTCACATCAGTATTAAAGAATTGAAGAAAAAGAACTTGAGACTCCTTCAGGATGTCTCAGTGTGGATGATACAGAAATCCCTCAACAATGACCTAAAAACAGAGTGTTGTGCACCACAAAAGGAGCCCAATTTAACATCATTGCAAAAGAAGAAGACTAATGTTTTGTTGTAAATATTTAGCCTGGGATCCAGAGAAGTGGAAGACAGTTTTGTGGTCTGATGAGACCACGTCTACAGTGACTGGCAACCAAGGGGGGAGGGTCAGGTTGTGTCCTGACTCACATCCTTACTTCCCAAAGTACACCAAGAGGAATGTAAAACACCCAGATAACATTATGATCTAGTGGGCATTTGTATACCATGGCACTAGGGATTTAGTGGTGTTGCCAAAGAACCTCACAGTGAACAAAGAATGTTATCCTGAGGTTCTTGTTGACCATTTAGAGGACTGTTTCACATCCTAAAAAAGTGAAATATTTAATGCAGGATGGTACACCAGGTCACACTGCCAAACTGATCTGTGAGTGGTTTGAGTGGGCAGATATTGACTACATCAAGGACTGGCCAGGTAAAAGACCCAATCTAAATCCCATAGAAAACTTCTGGAGCCTGATGAAGCACTGATTACATGGCTACAATGCGTCCACAGTGTTTAAGCTTATTGCCCACCTCCAGGAGATCTGGAGCAATCAGGAACCATTCCTCCTCCAAAATCTGGCTTTATTTGTACTCAAAGATCTCCAGAGCTGGCTGAAGAGGATGGGCCACCCAACAAAATATTAGAGACAAGATAAGTACAAAATACATATTTTTTTCTTAATTTTTCTGAAGGCCTATGCTGCATCATGAAGCAAAAAACATACAGCACCATCACTTTGGGAGACGACTGTATATATGTGATTCACCATGGTCTTGGATCATGTGTTGGACTCATGACCCACAGCTATTTACCTCCCAAAAGAGAGCTCACACAGCAATACTGAAATTATTTCAGCCTTGAGGAGGATTTGAACTCGGACCACTATAGCAGTGGTTGTGAACGCTACCACTGCACCATCATGTTGTGTGTGTATGTATGCATGTACCCCCTGTTCTCACTCCCAGTGCCACCAATTCATAAATCCTTTGAAGATATATACTTTTTTTCATTCTTATTACAAGACCAAACCACCTCATGGTGGTCTTTCTACTGTTTCTCCTAATCCTACCTGTACCCCAGTCCATTCTCAAATCTTATCAATCCTTAGTTTATTATATTTCTTAACTCCAAGCACAACCCTTAAGAATCTAATGTTTGCTATCTCTTTTCTTTTCTTTTTTTAAGTCACCATGGCTCTTCTTAAGACTATTTCCAACCTGGCTACATAAATTTTCTTCAGGATGGCAGTTCCAATCTACTATTGCTTTATTTACAAAGCAGTTCATTTCCGTGGTACAGTTTCATGGGTTGGGATGGGTGGGTGTGGCTATGTGCCTCTGACTTGGCTACCTCCCTAATAAGGAGGAAAAAAATCAGGTATATAGATAGTATATTGTCATATCATTTACTATGGCCTTCTTTCAGACCTTGAAATTCTCTCCTTGCAATCTAGTTTTGTGGCTTGACTTAATCATCTATCTATATATCAAGGACTTTTTTCCCCCTTACCTGGGAGGTAGCAATTCCACTCCCAACCACCACCCTTTCCTTCCTCTCATCTTAGCTTCTCATGGATGATGAGCCATCCCTATATCCCACCAATGCCTGAGGTGCAAAGCAACTCTATCTCCCAATGCCTTTTCCACCCCCACTCTCCTCCTTACCTCCCTGTTTCTCACTCTATCCCACCTTGTAACCCCCATCATATTTTTCAGACATTTCATCTCATTTGTATTTAAACTCTTCCTCTCTTATGTTCCATGTTTCTGTCCCATACAGTGCTGTTGGCACAACCACCCCTTCATACAACCTTTTCTTAGCACCCATTCCAAATGTCTATTTCTCATTACACTTTTTAATCCCCCAAGGCACTTACTTGCTTTTATCAATCTACAATCTACCTCCACTCCTCCCTTTCCTACCACATATGACCCCAAGTACCTAAAACCATCCACTTCCTCCAGCCATCTCCTTTAAGACTCACTTCCAAATTGCTACCATCCTCTCCCCATGTACATCTCATCACCTTACTTTTACACACATTTATCTTCAACTTTCTCCTCTTGCAGACATTCCCAAACTACATCACTAACTTCCTTAACCCCCCTCTGATTCTGCCACAAGCACTGTGTTGTCAACAAACAACAACTGGCTTATCTCCCACTTCTCTCCATTTTCTTTAACCATCTCCAGTCCCCTTGCACTTAAACCTCCTGCACCACCCCATCCATGTACATATTGAACAGCCATGGTGACATGACACATCCCTGTCACAATCCCACCTTTACCTCAAACCACTCATTCTCTCCATTTCTAATTCTAACACAAAGAAAAAAAAAAAGAAGTGAAGTAAAATGTATTCATAAAAGTGACAAGAAATGTTTTTCTAAACAGTGCACAATCACATCACACAATCTCCTCTTAGCATTCATTCCCAAATGTCTATTTCTCATTATACTTTTTAGTGCCCCAAGGCACTTATTTGCTTCTCTCAATCTACAATCTACCTCCACCTCCACTCCTCCCTTTCCCGCCACATATGACCCCAAGTATCTAAAGCTATCCACTTCCTCCAGCCTCTCTCTTTTAATACTCACTTCCAAATTGCTGCCATCCTCTCCCCTTGTACATCTCATCACCTTACTTTTACCCACATTTACCTTCAACTTTCTCCTCTCGCACACCTTCCCAAACTCCGTCACTAACTTCCTTAATCCCTCCTATGATCCTTCTACAAGCACGGTGTCATCAGCAAACAACAACTGGCTTACCTCCCATTTTTCTCAATTTTCTTGAACCATTTCCAATGCCCTGCATTTACCTCCCACACTACCCCATCCACATACACATTGAACAGCCATGGTAACATGACACATCCCAGGCAAAGTCCCACCTTACCTCAAACTACTTGCTCTTTCCATTTCTAGTTCTAACACAGGTTTTACTACTCACGTAAAAACTTATGACTGCCCTTAACAGCTTTCCTTCTATTCCATATATCTACAAAACCTCCCACAGTGCCCTCCTGTCTACCCTGTCATAAGCCTTTTCCAAATCCATAAAGGCCCAAAAAAACATCCTTACCCTTTGCCAAAGCTTTCTCACATATCTGTCTTACCACAAAAATTTTATGCATACAACCACTACGGTGCTGCTTGCAATAAAAGCTCTGTTTATAAAATAGAAGGGATGTGCCATAGCCCAGTGGATAATGCGTTGAATTCTTGATGAGGTGGTCATAAATTTTATATCCAAGATCCATTGTGTACTTCTTCTACTGGTTCCCAAGAGTCTTGGCCAGGTGGGGAGGTGACCAAAACATCAGCCTAAAATACCTGGCGTCTTACTGCAGCTGACACAGCTTGCCCTATCAGGGGTTTCTCACTTCCCACGTTGTGTAAGTGGGAATGGTGAATCTGAGTTTTTTATTAACTAGACTATGGATATGGTATTTACCTGATCTCTGTAGCTGGCCACCATGTGCTGCTCACTTAGAATGTACACATCACGTACAGTGTTCACTGCTAACAGGTTTTGTGTTGATCCCCATGATACCTGGAAGAAATAACATCAATTCTAAGAAGCAGGAATTTGAATGTAAAGAAGAGATTGTATAAAAGAATTATTTTACACACCATGCTACATGAAGCTGAGACTCGGAATATATGGGAGGAAGAAAGGAAGAGATTGAGTATTTTTGAGATGAAGTGATTGAGAAACACGATGGTTACTACAAGAATAGTGATAAATGTGGAAATGAGGCAGACAACAGGGGTAGGAAGAAAGCTATCAGATAGGGTAAATCAAAGAGTGCAGAGAAAATTTGGGTATATGAAAAGAATGAACAAGGAAAGCCTGGCAAAAAGAGTGTGGATGACAGAAGTGGATGGAGTGAGCTTGTCAGGAAGACCAGAAATAAAATGGATGGATAGGGTGATGAAGACTTTAGATGCAAGGAAACAATTCTTTTAAATGCCCATCTAATAGGACCACCACAAACAGACATATACTACTGGTCCCAATGAACATGATTAAATGATGGAAATAGATCTACTGAAGCAGCTGAGCATACAGTAAAACAAGATGGGAACAATGAAAAGATAATGCATATTCCAGTGTACTTGCTAAGCTCTACCTACATGTTTGATAGCTCCTGAAAGACTAGTTGGAGTCTGTAGTTTCCAATCATGCTCAGGGTCTCTGCTGTAATCATCATCTCCTTGAGGTCTTTCTTCATACTTCCACATAACAACATTCCCTAGATTGGTTCCTGCACACAAAATACCTGTGGAAAATAAAGTAGAATTTTCAGTATTGCATGATGAAGACGAATGAAAAGATACATAAGTAAATATAGTAGTTACAAAAAAAATAATGAATACACAAGATTTCAAGCATGTTGCCCCATTCAAGAAATTCTCAATGTCACATCCATTTCCAACCAACTGTTACTAGAATGCAGCTGTGACAGCCTGAAACAAAGACTATATACTTTATCTACTTTCCTATTTGGGTATTACCATTTAATCTCTTTCACTGCAGGCAGTACCTGATATGGGTTACATTATAGGAACTAGAGACCCACAGTTAGTATCTGTCATCAGTAAAACTCAAAACAAAAGTTATCATTATGATACATCATAAATGCAGGAAGGATGTATATTTTGACTCAGCCACCTCACCTCATAAAGAGGAAAAGGCCTTTAGGTATGTAGGTGATTCACAACCATGGTCTTGGATCACATGTTGGACACTTGATTAATGCTATTACCCTCCCAGATGAGAGCTCAGAGGTCACATATAGCCTGATCTATGGGTAATGGTGTGACCTTACACACAGTGACAAAAATGGCACCCGCACTATCAAATCTGATATATGAACAAAGATTAGAGAAATTACAGCTGTCAACACTAGAGCTAAGAAGGGAAAGAGGCGATTTGTTGACCATTTTCAGAATTATGAAAGGGATGGAAGTTCTCGATAGAGATGACCTATTAAAATGGGGCAAAAGAGAAACAAGAGGACATGAAAAGAAACTAAAGAAAGACAGTTACAGAAGAGATCTGAAAAAAATAGCTTCCCACACAGAGTGATCGATGTCTGGAACAAACTGAACAGAGTAACAGTGAATGCCAGAACTATACACAATTTCAAGAATAAACTGGATGTGGAGAGATACGAAAATGGGTCACTATGAGTATAGCTCCTATCTTGTAGAATACAACTAGGTAAATACACTCATCTCCTTGCCCAGCAGAGTTGGTGTATCAGTTTGCAGTGAAGTGATTATGAAATTTTTTCAACCCTGGGTGGGACCCAAACTCAGATTAATGAATTGACAGTCAAGAATAGTACCACTGCACTGTTGAGCTGATAAGTATGTATGATATATATATACATACATTTATATATAATGGTACCTCAGAACTCAAATTCAGTTCATTCCTAGAGGCTGTTTTAGTTCTAAAAAGTTTGAGTTTCAAATGGGTGATGAGAGTGGAATGGTTGGGGGTGGGTGCATGCCTTGGGTACCTACCTCCCTCATAAGGTGTAAGAAGCCCTTGGTATGTGTGTGTATTCACTTAATTGTAGTATACAGGAAAGGAGCAATGCTCATTGGGTCCTGTCTCTTATTCTCTAATTTTCTAACATGCCTAAACTAAAATTCATGTATGGTTCCAACTTAATCTATATTTTTGATTTCCAATTATCATATTTAGATTTGAACCCGAGTATTTTTTGAGCTTGGACTATATCACCTTCTAAGCTATTCCACATGTTTATATATCTATATGGAAAACTGAATTTCTTCACATCCTTTCAACATGAGGTCTTTCTTAATTTACATCCATAACCTCTTAAAACCCTCCCATCATTAATCAGGAGATCTCATTTATCAATGCAATCTATCCCCTTTAGTGACCTGAACACTGTAATCATGTCACCTCTTTCTCTTCAATCTTTCAAAGTTGGGAGACTCAGTACTTTTAGTCTTTCCTCATATGGTTTATCTGCCAGGCTGGGGACCAGTTTGGTTGCTGCCCTTTGTATTCTATCAATCTTGCTTATAGCCTTCACTCTGTGTGGGGACCATACTATTGATGCATATTACAGTCTTGGGTGTATCAGGGTTTTGATGAGTTTTTTTTTATTATCTCTTCATCCATATAATGGAATGCCACTTTAATCTTCTGCAGTAGTCCATATGTCTCTCCCACAATCCTGTCAGGTGACAGGTTGTCTTTTATCAACACTCCCAAGTCTTTCTCCTCTTTTGCTTTTGTAATACATTCACTTCCCAAGGAATAGTTTAAGGATGGCATTTTGGCACTACTGAATTTCAATTCAGATTCTTGGCTCCATGCAAAAATAGTATTCAGATCTTTTTGCAATATTCTACCATCCTCATTTCTCACCCTTCTCATGATTTTTGCATCATTTGCAAACATGTTTGCATAGCTTGTTGTTCCTTCTATCATGTCATTAACATATACGAGAAACGTTATTGGTGCAAGCACTGAACCTTGAGGAACTCTGCTTGTTACTGCTCTCCTGCTTGACATCTTGTCTTTTACCACTGTCCTCAAGTATCTTTCCTTCAAAAAGTCTTTAATCCATTATAATAATGTGCCTCTCAATCTAACGCTCTAATTTCCACATAAGTCGACTGTCAGGTACTTTATCAAATGACTTCTCTAGGTCCAGGTACACATAGTCCACCCACCCTTCTCTCTCTTACAGCACATCAATCACTCTCGTGTAAAAGCTGAAAAGGTTTGACACACGTGACCTTCTAAATCTGAAGCCAAACTGTCTCTCAGAATGCTTATCTTTTTGAAATATTTGGTCCATCGATCTTTCACAATCCTTTAACATAATTTCACTATTGTGCTGGTCAGTGGTACTGGCCTATAATTTTGTGGTGTCTCCTTATTTTAACCTTTGTGAATTGGCACTAAGTTCACCCTTTTCCAATCAAGTGGCATAATGCCTTATTTCAATGAATATGTAATAAGAATGTGGATCTTGTCCACTAGTTGCTCCCTACATTCTTTAATTATCCTTTTTGAGATCCCATTAGGTCCTGAAGCATTTGTTATATTCAATGATCCCAGGAGATTGAGCACTTCCCCCACTTTGACATTTATATCTGCTAAACCTGGTTTTTTGCTCTCCTCACTTTTCTCCAAAAAGTTGGGCTCTTTTGTGAAAACCGACTGGAAACCTTCTTTCATTATTTCTGCCTGAGATGAAGCCTTTTCAAATGCCTCACCATCTACTACTAACTTGGTGATTTTTTCCCCGTTTCAATTTATCATTTATGAACCTGTAAAACAGTTTTGGTTCATCTTTGCTTTTTTCTATTACACCTCTTTCAAAATTGCTTTTTTCCTCCCTACAAATTCTGGTATAGTCATTCCTAGCTTGCTTGTAAGCTTCTATTGTTTTATAGCTTCTTTTCTTTCTTCATTTTCCCGAAGCAACATCCCTGGTCTTTTTAACAATCTCATACTTTTTGTTAAACCAGTTCTGTTTTTTATTTTTCCTTTCTCTAGTCTTTGGCACATGTTTGTTCACTCCTAAGTTGTAAATGTCAAGAAAGATTTCTCATTTCCTCCTTATTCCTGTGGTATTCATGAATTCCTCCCAGTTTGTTTCTTCAAAGAATTTTTTCAACCCTAAGTAATCTGTTTTCCTAAAATTGAGTCTCCCTTGCCTGTATGATTCATTCCTTGGCTCTATTTCCTCATCTTTCAGATGAAATTCAATTGTAACATGACCACTTTTTCCTAATGGGCAAAGGTAGTTCAAGGAGCTGATGATGTCTGGCTCTTTGGTACATACATACATACATATACCTAGGCTTTTTCCCCCTCACAAGGGAGGTAGTCAAAAAGGAAAAGGCATAAAATCATTTCCACCCATTCCATCCCTGAATACACTCCACACCCCTCCACCCTCCCTCTTATCATAGCACCTCCCAGATGACGGGTCATCCCTGCACCTTGTCCACTGCCCTGGGTCAGAAGCAGTGTTGCAAGACACAGCACATCCACAGTAAGGTCGCTTCATTAAATCGGCGACCCCCCCTCTCCGTCCCCCCATTGTATAAAAGGAGAGGACGGGGAGAAATCCCTTCAGGCTGCGTCAACTTTTGCTCACACATACTACCTCACTCCCCACCCCCTCGCCCATTCCACCTCATGCAATCACATCATCATCCATATACAACCATTCTTCATTCACCCCTGTCTTCTGTCCTCTCCTGTCCTTCCTCAACAGACATTTCCCTCATCCCCAAAGCTCCCTTCACCCCATCCATCCACCTCATCCTAGGACGTCCCCTCATGTTTACTCCCTCCACATCTGCCTTTCATACCTCTTTTACTAGTCTTTCTTCACTCATTCTTTCCATGTGTCCAAACCATCCTAATACTCTTTCATCAACCCTATCTCCCAGCTCCTTTTCCACCCCTGTTCTCCTCCTCACCTCCTCATTTCTCACTCTATCTAGCCTAGTAACTCACATCATACTCTTTGGTAACAGATCTAATCTTGTGGGAATGTCATCTCCTCTTACTTGGTCACTTGCTTTACCCATTCCTAAAGTACATACAATTTTAGAAAATGCATAACTTATATACTTCATCCTTGCCATGTCCCCCTCCTCATACATAGGATACACAACAACACTTAGTAGAAGAATTACTCTCCAACTCCAAAATGGTACACCAAAAACTCTCACTATCAAATGGCACAACACCACCCTAACAAGGGAAATGTTGGTGGAAAACACAAAAATTATTGGTCAAGCACAGGATACCAAGCACTTACAAATTCTCGAGTCCCTTCTTATTAAAGAGAAGTTTCCAAAATTAAATCTGCAATCTAGAGACCTTGCCATAATTCTGTGTATGAAGTCCACCACCACACGGAGTTCCACCTCCCCACGGAGTTCCACCACCCAAGGAGTTTCACCACCATTCCTCCCCCTTGATCATTTGTACATGACCTCACCTCACACCATGAACCCTATTCTTATAATATATAAACATGTTTTCTATTGTAATCAATATAACTTGAAAATGTACAAAGTGTAAAAAACGTTGTGAATAGATTGAGAATGTTCCACTGTGTTTTACTATGTCTTCTGGCAGTAGTATTTCTGTGCTTAACTCTTTGCATAAATCTGCAGTAGAGAGTATCAACAAGAAGATAAAAAATACAGATGTCACTGTATTCTTTAACCATATATATATATATGGGTTATTATCAAAAGAGTGACATGACAAAAGTGACAAAATATACGGAAATTCAAAAGTGACAAAAAATATGGAAATTCTAAAGAGTGACAAGACAAAAGAGTGACAAAAAATTAGAGAAATTCAAAAGAGTGACATGACAAAAGATTGACTAAAAATACGGAAATTCAAAGTCTACCTCTCTTACAGGACATAGGGGCACAGTTTTCCGTAGATTAGTCATTGTTGTTAATATATGGAGTATTCATCATCTACAGGAATACAATCTGCCAAGAACAAATAATAACTTGGAAGCCTGGCACAGAAGGTTTGAAACGGTGGTAGAACGTTACCACATGGGAGTATTTTTAATGATTAAGGAGTTTTTAAAAGAAGACCATCAAACACAACAAGAAGTGGAGCGAATAATTGCTGGGAGTAACCAACAAAAAAAGAAAAAAGAACAAATCCAAAGGGAACAGCGACTTGCTACTGTTATAGCTAGATATGGAACTGCCTCTCTTGATGATTACCTTAGGGGCATTGCATACAACCTTCATTTGGGTGCAGCCAATGTCGATGAGCCTAATATTAGTGATGGCGATGTTACTAGTGATGAAAATTAAAGATTAAACATTATTTTACCCTTTTTAATTAATTTTTATGTTCAATTAATAAAATTTTCAACTGTTTTAAAAATATTTTTTTAATGTTATTGCAGTTTCTGAATGTTTTTATGGCATGTTCAATTTTTATGTTCAATTAATAAAAAAATTCTACTGTTTTAAAAATAGTTTTTTTTTTAATGTTATTACAGTTACTGAATTTTTTTTATGGCATGTTCAATAAATAAAATTTTGCCTTATCTGAAGCACTCGTTTGAATTGTCACTTTTGATTTTTATTTAATTGTGTCACTCTTTTGATTTGTCACTCTTTTAATCACTATTTTAAGAGTGACAAATTATGTCACTTTTGAACGGATCCCATATATATATATATATATATATATATATATATAATGATGATGATTGATGATTTTGTTTAATGTCACAAACTCCCCCCTATCGGGAGGCTAGGATGTTACTCCTTTCAGAGGACTTTGTAGCATGGAATTTAATGACCCATGCCCTTGGTTCAACTCGCCCCCAATCAGGATTCAAATTGCCATCATCTCGACCTTCACTGCAAGTAATGATGCCCAAACTCACTCAGCCAGTAAGCATCCTATATATATATATATATATATATATATATATATATATATATATATATATATATATAGATATATATATATATATATACACACACACACACACACATATACTATATATACATACATACAGTGAAACTAAATGGCCAAATCCTTCTACTGGAAAAGTACCCTAAGTTTCTTGGCCTCACATTTGATGCTCATATGACCCACAATTTACACATACAATATATGACAGCAAAAATCAACACAAAAATAAACCTACTAAAATCCCTTTCATATGTTTGAAAAGGCCCTTTGGTATGTATGTACACTTTAATCCCCTCCCATGTTTATTTATCCAATATATCACAAAAAAAAAAAAAATGCAAGCACCATTTTTCCTTTAATTCTCCCCTCAACCCACCGTGAGCAACCTGAATTAATATTTCTTGAAAAATTATGCTTAACAAAAATGGGCCTTATGTATGGGACAAATGGAACAATATTCTTACTTTTATTGGCTGAGTAGGAGAGACACATGATGTACTCCTGGTCTCGAAGATTTCCTCCTTGCATGTCAATGACATAGTTGTCTCCTGTATCTAGATTCCACAGTCGCACAGAAAAATCTCCAGTGGAGACTCCTAGTAATCCAGGACCTGCCCAGGCTACTTGAATTTCATTAGAACGACCACTTAATTTTACCTGGAAAGTAATTTATATTACTGAAGGTGACATGGTATGTTACATCTCTCATAAACATACATATGTATATCAAAAAAGGTCCTTTCCCTTTATAAAGGGAGTAGTTGGGATACACCCATCTCACATCCATTCAAAAACCCCATTTCTTATCTCTTCAATCTTAGTTCTTTATGACTGAATGGTCATTCCAGTCCCCCACTTATTTATCCATGCACTAATTCCATCTAATTATTTATCAAAGGCCTCTTCTCTCGTATGAGGAAGGTAGCCAGCCAAGGCATGAACCCAGCCCATTCCATTCCACTCTCGTTTGTTTCCCTTTCATCTTAGCTCCTTGTGGATGAAGGGTCAGCCCTGTTTCCTGTGTACTGCCCAGGTCAGAGGCAATGCAGCAAGACACAGCACATCCACACAGCTGTGGATGTGTTTATTTAGTATGGAAATAATTAATTCCATACCAAGTACAAATACCAATCCAGAGAAAGGGAATATTTCTCGACAGCAAACACTGCTTTAACAGTAGATTTCAGGGGTTCACCCCTTCAACACTAAGTGGCACTTTTCTCATGATCTTACTGTTATATAATTTTTCACTAACTTTCCTAGCCTCTTATCAGGCAAATGGGTTGCTCTACAGTCCATCTTGCAGGACCACCACATGCAAGTACTTATCATTACTCCCCATATTCTTCAACTTGTTATCAAGACTTTCTTCACTAACCTTGGTGACTTCTGCAACAGATCCATCCTGACTAACAGAGAACTGACCAAGAACCATGCCATCAGTAATAACCACCAACAGGTTCCTATGACTATGATGCAGAAGTTTCTTGATGCCGCCATCAGCCTGGAGCACTTCTACACAATGGCCGGTCTCACTCACATGATAAAGAACACCTGGAAGACAAGTCATCTTCAAATAAAAGGGTTAAGACTTACCTCATTTCTCTTAAACAAATTTTGAATGCCCTGCTTTCTGCCCCATTCTGCCAAAGGATTTTTCCTCAGTCAAATGAAATAATCTGGCATTACCCAAAATCTTTAACGAGGTATATTTGTATATAAGGTTTATTAGGATATGATATAACATATTCAGCCCATATGCTTTCATTTATTTGAATAAAACCATCTAATATAAGTTAAATAAAATCTGTAAAGCAATATGCAGGTAAGAATGGAATACCTATACCAAGGGCTTTTTCCCACTTACTTTGCTCCACAAAGGTCGAGTGAAAAAGAGAGGGAAAAGAGTGGAGGCAGCCTACATCACTTCCCACCTCTGCATTAGCCATAGGGGTGGGTTCATAAAGTTAGCAGGAGCAGCAAGCATCTTGATCATCAAGGAGGGCCCGAGGACAGTTAAGAACAGTGAGGTGGATGGGGGGGGGGGGGTGAGTGACAAAGTCAGAGTCACCAGAGAAGCATAGAGGATGTATGAGGGTATGGAGATGAATGGAGTGGGACAACGCAAGGATTAAGTATATAAGTTGTGCATTTTCTAAAATTGTATGTATTTTGAGAATGTCCTGGTAGGGATGTAACATCAGTGAATAAAACTCCAACTGTTCTCTGTGTTTACCTCACCACCCTTCCACTCATATAAATATGTATAGGAATTAATAAATTCTTCTAGTGACTCTCATAGTGACACACAATATGTATATATATTATAAAAAGAGAGAGAGAGAGGAGGGTGGAGAGGTTGATGAGGTATGAAAATAGGTAGCAGAGATGATTTTCTCTTGTCCATCTTACAGGATCACCATTAACTGTTACCCATCATTGGTCCTATCTAGGGATAATAATACAGTAATCCCTCCCATACCTGAACTGTCATCACCTGAACCTCACCATTATTACATGATTTGTGCTTATTTTCATTTTCTTATTCCTTCTTCCCTTTTATTCCTCCTTTCTATTGCTTCAGAATTGAATAATTAGTACTGGAATGGAAACTGGGAGAGTGAGTAGGTAATTTTGTCTAGCATATCCAAATTTGGCCCACAAAATTGGCCACCCTGTAGCCCAATTAGTTTAGAAATGGGAGGGATTACTGTACAAATGTAAAATTAACAAACCATTTGATGACCCTAGGAAGAAGTTGAGATTTTCTTTGCTATCAGAATTTAGGCCAAGACGTTTGTGCCCAGTCCGTGGTCGCCATGAGCTGAAGATATCTAATGCTTTCTCATCACCACTCACAGCTGCCCGAGCAAGACCACTGTAGAATTTAGGAAATATATTTAGTAAATATTTGTGACTCAAACGAAAGCTATGAATTGTGGAACTAACAACCTATACTCATCAATACATGATTGATACAAAATCATTCAAGGAAAATAAAATACATCAATAAGACATATCACTTCAACTTTTGCTTCATAGTATATCTTACTTATATCATACTATTACAGCTATAAACAAAACTATCTTTACTTGATGTCCAGGGTTGGATTTGTCTTCTCTCTGGAAGCATAATTTCTGAATACTATCTGGGACAAAGGATCCTTGAGTTCATGTGTAAAAACTGTCTGCAAATTTCCCGCAACATCCACTCGCCATCCAACCATAGAACCAGACTGAAAGAGAATAATCAATTTCTAAATATAACTATACAAATTAAGATTACAAAACATGATAATATACTTAAAACAAACAATCAAGGCCTTTTATCCTTATGAGGGACATCCTAGTCAATGCACATATTAAAGTGGGATAAAAGAAAAACCAGCGGACACGAAAAGAAACTTAAAAAGGATAGTTACAGAAGAGATCTGACAAAGAATAGCTTCCCACACAGTGATAGATATCTGGAACAAACTGAATGAAGAAACAGTGAGTGAAAAAACTATACAAGAACTTAAGATCAAACTGGATGCTGATAGATACAAAAAAACGGGTCACTACAAGCATAGCTCTCTTCCCGTAAAATACAACTAGGTAAAAAAAAAAAAAAAAAAAAAAAAAAATACACATCCATGACATACATAATTATGATAATAAATGCTGCTTTGAGTTTTACCGAGTCAAAAACCTACACCCTCACAGAGGGTGACAACAGTCATCAGTCGTTGGGCCCCTCTTGCTAATCTCCCTAGGAAAACACTTTCAACAGCTGTCACTATTATACTAGTGTCTCTATTACCAGCTGAAAGTACCAGAAGGAGGGGAGTAGTGACCAATTGTCAGCTCTCTGTATGTGAAAAAGTGCAAGACATACAGTTGATGATGATAGAGAGAGTTCTTAGGCCCCATGTAGGGAATGATTTTCAGCCCATCAGGGCCTATTCTGTGTTGGTACAATACTTGGCCTTGCTGTGGGTGTGCTGTATCTTTCTGCATTGTTTCTGACCCAGAGTGGTGGCGAGATACAGGGATGACCCATCATCCAGGTGGAGCCAAGATGAGATGGAGGGAGGCGTGGTGAATGGGAGTGGAATGGGTGATGAAATGGGTGGGAGTGGAATTATGGGTTTTGATTTTGGCTACCTCCCTTGTAAGGGGGAAAAAGCCTTTGATATATGTATGTATGTACTGAATGGTGACCTGAATGTAAGTATACTAGTGTGGTTCTTATTTCTCTTGGGAGGCATTTTTCTATGGGACTGATGTCTGGGGATGTGGGATGATGGAGCAAGGAGTTCTGTGGCAAGTCTTGAAGTTTGTTTTGTGATCTGAGTGTGAATGTGTTTTTGAGTGGATGTACTGTGTTTTGGTCTATGTCTGAATGTCAATATAATTTTGTGTGGATGTTCAAGTGTGAATTTGTTTTTGTGTGGATGCATTGTGTTTTTGCATCAATACACTGTGTCTGTATGGATGTACTGTGTGGTACAGGTGACTGCTGTAGATGTTTGAGTAGTATGGTGCTTGTGTACTTTTTTTTAACTGGAGGGCAGGAGTAACATGGGGCATGAGTTTGACAGAGACTTTTGGGAAAAAAAAAAAAAAATTGATAAACAACCAGAAATAAATTACCGCATCAGCAGACACGAGCCGAGTTCCTGCATCACTAAACTGTAGTATTGATATTGGTGCCCGATGAAGACTCTGAATCTCGTGCAATTCATTTTCATGGTCATTCCACAGGTAGAGCTCACCAGATTCCCAACCAACAGCTAAAATGCGTTTGATGGGATGCCAAGCCAGGGATGTGACTTGAGCTGTGGAATGGGGAGGAATGTCTACATCTTCACTTAATTTTCCCTGAAAAAAATGAAAAATAAAATAAGTAAACACTTGAGGAAATATGTACAAGGAAAGAGATTTTATTTGGTTAATATTCAATAATTCTTTTTAATCAATCAGCCATTATCCACAAAGCAGGGAGGCCAGGCACCTTCATGTCCCTTTCACTCTTTCCAACATAAACCATATAGACCATAAATTACTATGTACAAAGAAATAAATGTAAATATTAACAAGACTAAGGGTATATAGAAAAGATAAAGGAAAACTATCAATATTTGCTTTGAGTTTCTCTGACCAGAAACCCATGGCCTGGGCCTTCCTACTGACCTCTCAGGAGAGACAAACAAACTCAAATGTTTCTTCCAGAAGTGATCTATGGGAGAGCCTGAGGCCCACTGCTGGCTACTAAAGAGTTGCAGGTCTCCAGTCCGTGAAACTTGGGGCAACAAATATCACTAATATGTTTTATGTTATATAACTATCCTTTCCTTTCCCACACTAATCTCACTCCAGATATGCAGGTAAATGATAAAATACTCTAATTCTCTCACCTCGCCTGTGTATACTGACACAGTTCCTCCTTTATCTTCACTGTATGCTGCCACCGCCAAGCAAGATGCCTGCGGATGCCAGGCAAAGCTGGTGTTGATTGCATTTTTATACGGACTTTCAACAATGCAATCAAAATATAGTGTCATGGTCCTGGGACTGAAACAAAAGGTAAATATTAATCTAAATAAATTGCAAAATGAATCTTCATAAATAATAAATTTCTAATCTTTCTTGCTACCCATATAATAGGGTAAATTTCTGAAAACCTTATAGTATTCCCAGTTGATCTAAAAGTAACACCTACACAGAAATTTCCTAAATATCTACAACCTCCATTATGCCATCAAGCATGATCAAACTGGGTTACATTTGAGTTCATAGACTAAACCAGAGTTGAATACTTACAAAGATTGACTTATACATACATACATGTATGATTAAACTGGGTTACATTTGAGTTCATAGACTAAACCAGAGTTGAATACTTACAAAGATTGACTTATATTTTGATTAATTTAAAAGAAAACAAGATAAATGGGTAAACAAGTGGGTGTTGGATAGGTGTGGGGTGGGTGTTTGCCTTGGCTATCTACCCCTTTTACAAGATGTAAAATGTTTTTTGGTATATAGATAGATATACATTGCTTAATTTTTGCCCACTGCAAAGTGCAAGGCAGATCCACATGAGCACAGTCCATTATGGCATTATATTATTTGTTTTTGTTTTGTTATCATTTGTCTGCCTGATTTTAATTTATTATTAGTTATATGTTAATTTATTATTTACTATTTACCTGTTTATCATTTTAACTATATGTATTTTATTTGTTATTTACATTATTATAGTTTTTATTTATCATTTTATTACTAATATGATTTTTTTTTTTTTTTTTTTCATCCGACCTAGATATGGATCAAAAGGTCTCCTGTCGGCATGCTCCGCCTTTGTAAGAGCATGCTGGCAGGAAACCTTTTGGTCCATAACTAGGCTGGACGCAAAAAAGATAAATAAATAATGATAAATAATAAATAAACAGATAGATAATGAATAATAATAGATACACAGATAAATAATAGAAATTTATAGTAAATATATAGATAATAAAAAATAAACAAATAATAATAAATAAATAAATTATAAAAAATAAAATAAATGGCAGGCATTACAGCATCTTGCTTAGGTAATTATCTAAATGAATCTTAAAACTTTGAACTGTACTACATTGCACTGCTCCTGCAGGAAGTTTATGTCATTCATTTATTACATGGCAAAGTTGTTTCTACCCACTTCCAAAATAATCTACTTCCTGAGAGTTTGAGACCATTACTTCTTGTTTGATTCATATTCAGTGCATCTACACTTTTTTAGGGAAAATAGATTCATATGTTTCAGTCGAATTTTGCTATGATTTATTTCTGATATTTGGAATCAGTTTTGTGGCTTGCCATTGTACTTTTTACAATCTGTCAATGTCTTTAATGAAATTCATTGACCATACAGAAACAGCATATTCCAAATGTGGAGAAACTAAGAATTTATATAGCTAGTTAATGAGAGATGGACTTTTAAAATCAAAAGATCTTGCAATCAGCCCTAGAATCTTATTTGCTTCCTCTGAGGTGGAAATATTGTTTATACGATTTGAGATCATTGCTGATAATTATACAGAGATCCTTTTCACTATCTACTTTTGTTAATGATTTTCCAAACAACTTGTAATAGCACTTATTGTTATTTATACCTATGTGCATAACCTCACATTTATTTGGGTTAAATTTCATTAGCCACTTTTCAGACCATTGCTGTAGTTTATCTAAATCTTCTTGAATAATTAATTGTTTTAAGTGATCATTTGCCATTCTGCATAGTTTTGTATCATCATCAGTTTTGAAGACAACAGATTTCAGTCCATAGTCTATATCATATATACTATGAATAGAAGTGCCCAAGAATGGAACACTGAGGAACTCTACTCATAAAAATTTTCCATCTAGAAGTTTTGACATTTAGAATAACTCTGTTTATGATTGTTTAACCAATTACTACTCCAGCTTTCTAGGCTACCACTTATTCCATGTGAAGCTAATTGGGGTCTCACTAATTGCCAAACAAACCGAGAAAAGCCGAACAAAACAACAAAACCCAAACAAGGATGGGTTTTGCTCAAATGCACACTTCTATATATATATATATATGGTTGCATTATTTGAACTATTTTCGTTAAAATGTGTGATTTCCATGTAATATGATCAAAGAGAACTTACGTTTTTATCCTCTGCTATTTTATCGACTCCAGCTACGATTCATCCAGCCCACCGTCTATGATCACTGGTGGAATGGATCAAACTACACTCTTTTAAGTTTCTTACTGTTGTGTTATTAGTGTAATAGACTGCATATAGTTGAATTATTTAAACTCTTTTCTTTAAAATGTGTGATTTTCATGTAATTTAACACAACAGTAAGAAACTTAAAAGAGTGTAGTTTGATCCATACCACCAGTGATCATAGACGGCGGGCTGGACGAATCGTAGCTGTGTTCGGTAATTTTGCAGAGGATAAAAACGTAACTTCTCTTTGATCATATTACATGGAAATCACACATTTTAAAGAAAATAGTTCAAATAATGCAACCATATATATATAGAAGTATGCATTTGAGCAAAACCCGTCCTTGTTTGGGTTTTGTTGTTTTGTTCGGCTTTTCTCGGTTTTGTTCGGCTTTTACCGGTTTTGTTCGGCAATTAGTGAGACCGGCTAATTTAGCAAGTAGTCTTTTGTGCAGGATGGTATCAAAAGCCTTCTCAAAGTCCACATATATTAAATCTGTTTTGTTTCTTTTGTCATAATTTGAGATGACATGTTGTAGAATTCAAGTAGGTCTGTCAAGCAAGAATGTTTCCATCTGAATCCAAGCTATCATTTATCAAACAGTTACTTTATAAATGGTGTTCACTAGCATCTCTTACTCTGATGATAGTTTCCATAATTTATCCTATAATTGAGGTTAAGCTATGTTATGATATTCAAAAATTTTACCAGTTCTGCTATATTATTTATAATATTAATTTCACAGTTATCTACAAGTACAATACTGTGATGAGAATCATCTGCTGACTGCTTTCCAGTATCACAGAAACACACTTTTCACTTTTCTTTTGCATTTGAAAGATCTTATTTTTAGGTTAAGTTAGGTTTGGATAGTTAAAGTTGGGTTAGGTTAGGTTAGAAGCTATTGTGACTGTCTTGAGTATTGCTCAATGAAGGTTTCATATTAAATATCCGTGCTTGCGTGATTCTCATATCTTACCATCAGTTTTTCCACTAACAGCATGAGAAAATCTTATAAAGTGTTATATAATGCTTTGAAGTAATTACGGAAACAAAATTTTATGTAAAAACAAATTACAATAATACCTAACGTGCATTCCTTGTATTAACTTGTCCCAAAATCATGCTCCTATAACATTACATTAATCACATAAGAAACGCACTGAAATATCGAATAAGTACTTATCAGCATAATATAGGGTTTTAGCACGTGTCTACAGATAGGTAACAATACACTAACTTACTGCAAACCAATCAATTAACCATAAAACATGGGTCTCTCCCATACTTACGAGTCTCCCTACCTAGACCTGTCAGCTGTCAAGTTTGTTTTGGTTACAGAAGAGGAATGTTGTGGATAATGTCGATATTTTGACGAAAAAATGTAATAACTTATTTAAACTTGATACTCCATTATTAAAGTTTGTTATTGTTATTATCATAATTTCAAATAATATAAAAACAAACAACTTATGCTATATCTACTGTATATATGTGTATACTTTGCAAGCAGTTCTTACATTCGCGTCATAGTTACCATGGCAACATTGGACAGGTCGCCATGTGAAAGTAGAGTAGATGAATTACGCTAGGTTTCATAAATCGAAGAAAAATTATGGCAAGAATTGCTTATTGTACAGATGCAGATAAATCTGTACTGACAAACAACTTTGAAAAACGAGGATGGATACAAGTAAACCCAGACGACGAATGGAATTTTTACTGGTAAAGTTGATATTTCTTTTCTGTATTAGAAAGTGTTAGACTACATGCAAGGAAAATAAATAAAAACATTAAATCAAAACACAGTATTCACAAGTTCTACCGGCTGTCATTCAACCATTATTATCACTCTATGCTTATAACGTATTCCATTACAAAACTCCAACTCTCGTGGGTGGGGAGTTGGGTGTATGTGTGCGTGCAAGGTCACAGCATTACCCATACATCGGTCATATATGAGCTCTGAGCTCTCTTCCGGGAAGGTAATAGCTGTCGATCACGAGTCCTGCACGTGATCCAAGACCATGGTGAATCACATCTAGAGACGATGCAAGATTCCGCAGGAAAGGAAAAAAAAAATAGTTTTAAAGTGGTGGTGTAGATTAATACAAAGATGAACCGAAACTGTTTTACAAGTTTATAAATAGTAAATTGAGACAAAGAAATAATCAACAATCAGATAGTGGATGGTGAGGTCTTTGAGGAGACCTCAGCTCGTGTAGAAATAACGAAAGTTTGTAATCTGTCTTCACAAAAGAGAGCTTTATATATAATTTTATTTTTTTACATTAGGAAAGCATGGGGAGCAAGAACACAGGTTTGGAAACTATAAATGTAGAATTGAGGGAAGTGCTCAATCTTTTGGGATCATTGGATGTGCCAAATCATTCAGGACCTGATAGGATCTCAAACTGGATACTTAAAGAATGTAAGCAACAACTGGATGACATGATTCATAGCCCTATTGTGTGTTAGTTAAAAGAAGGCATAATGACACTTGATTGGAAAAGGGCTAATGTGGTACCAATTCACGAAGGTGGAAGTAAGGATACATACCGATGGGCTAAATGTCTTGAAGATATGAACATTGTGACAGACAGACAGTTTGGATTTAGATCTGGAAGGTCATCGTTTGTCGAACCTTTTAAGCTTTAATTTGAGAATGATTGATGTTCTGCAAGAGAGAGGTGGGTGGACTGTGTGTACTTAGATCTAGAGAAGGCATTTGATAAAGTACCCCATAGTCGAGTTATGTGGGAATTGGAACACGTTAGAGGACTGAGAGGTAAAATACTCGAATGGATGAAAGATTTTTTGAAGGGATGGTACACGAGGGCAGTAGTAAAGGATAAGATTGGAGATTGGTATGTTATAACACATTTATAAAAGTTCACTGTAAACCCACTATCGGAGAAATAATAACGGAAATAAAGAGAAACTGTATATTTCGACTACTATCTGTAGTCCTCTTCAGCAGAATGCTTACAGAAAGTTAAGATATCTTAACTTTCTGTAAGCATTCTGCTGAAGAGGACTACAGATAGTAGTCGAAATATACAGTTTCTCTTTATTTCCGTTATTGTTTCTCCGATAGTGGGTTTACAGTGAAAGGATAAGATGTTAAGCTGGAGAGCAGTAACGAATGGAGTTCCACAAGATTCGGTGTTTGCACCAATAGGATTTCTTGTCTATGTCAGTAGAATGATGCAAGGTACAAGAAACAGTGCTAACATGTTTGCTGATGATGTAAAAATCACGAGGAAAGTGAAAAACGAGGAGGACTCTAGGCCACTGCAAAATATCTAGACACCATTTTTGAATGGAATCAATAATGGGAAATAAAGTGCAATACTAAAAAAGACAAAGCACTGGAAATGGGCAATAGCATTAAAAAAAACCCTCTTTAAACCATTCCTTGGAAAGAAAACCCATTACAAAAGCAAAAGAGGAGAAAGATTTGGGAGTGTTGATAAAAGATAACCTGTCACATGACAAACATATAAGCAGGATTATGGGAGAGACGTACAGGCTGATGCAGAAGACCAAAGTGCCTTTCCATTATAAGGAGGAAAAGATGATGAAAAAAACTCATACCCTTTTCCGTTCACGACTAGAATGTGATTCTGTAGTATAATTCGTACACAGAGTGAAGGATGTAAGCGAGATCAAGAGAATACAAATGATACAAATCAAATTGGTCGCCAGCATGGCAGATAAACCATATGAGGTTTGGCCGCTTTGAGTTCTTCCCCAAGTTATCTGAGGCCAAAATCAAAAGTGGATTTTTTGTTGGACCTCAGATAAAGGTGCTTGAGTTTACACACACACACACACACACACACACACACACACACACACACACACACACACACACACACACACACACACACACACAAAACTCCTTGCCCATCAGAGTTGGAGTGCCAGCTCGCAGTATTCCGATACTGGATTTTTTCAGTCCTTGTGGGGGACTCGAACTCGGATCGCTGGATTAGCGGTCGAGAACGATACCATTGCACCGCGCGCGCGCGCGTGTATGTATTTACCTAGTTGTATTTTACGGGAAGGGGAGCTATGCTCGTGGGGTCCCGTCTTCATATCTCATTTTATCTAAACTATTTTTAAATTCATGTATTGTTTTTGCACACACCACTTTCTCATCTAACTTGTTCCAACTGTCTATTACTCTGTGAGGAAAGCTGTTCTTTTTCAAATCTCTTCTATAGCTGTCTTTTTTTATTTTCTTTCCGTGTCCTCTTGTATTTCTGTCATCCCATTTTATCAGATTCTCTCTATCAGTAATTTCTATGCCTTTCATGATTCTGTAAATTGCTATCAAATCTCCTCTCTCTCTTCTTTGCTCTAGTGTCTGTAGTTCAAGTTTTTCTAGTCTCTCTTCATATGATAGTTTTGAGAGTGTTGGTGCCAGTTTTGTAATTGCTCTTTGTATTCTTTCAAGTTTTTTTTTATACATTTTTTTGTACTTGGTGACCATATCGTTGCTGCATATTCCAATCTTGGTCTTATCAGGGTGATTAGGATTTTCTTCACCATTTCTTCATCCAGGTATGTAAATGCAACTTTGATCGTTCTTATTAGATTATAAGTCTCTCCGAAAATCTTATTTATATGTTTCTCAGGTGACATTATTCATAACAATGACTCCCAGGTCCTTCTCATTTTCTACTTTTTTTATTCCTTCTTCTCCCAATTTATATGCTCCTGTTATTCTGTTTTTGCTTTTTCCAAATTCCATTATACTACACTTTTTTGTATTGAACTCCATCTCCCATTTCCTACTCCATTCTTGTACTTTATTTAGATCTCTCTGTAGTGATTCACAATCCTCTTCAGTTTTCACTCTTTTCAGTAGTTTTGCATCATCTGCAAAGAAGCTCATATAGCTTTCTATTCCTTCATCCATATCATTAATATATATAGCAAACATTATTGGGGCCAGAACTGTTCCCTGCGGAACACCGCTTATTACTTCATCCCATTTTGAGTGCTGGTTTCTTATCACTACTCTCATTTTTCTTTCTTGCAAAAAGTCCTCCATCCAATTTAGTAGCTTGCCCTGTATTCCTCCTTCAGTTTCTAATTTCTTAAGCAACTTCTTATGTGGTACTTTGTCAAAAGCTTTCTTTAGATCTAAAAATGCACAGTCTGCCCATCCATCTCTTTCCTGTATTATATCTATTAGTCTTGAATAGAAACATATTAAATTGGTGACGCATGATCGTCCTTGTCTGAATCCAAATTGCCTTGGATTTAACACTTTGTTTTTTTCTAAATATTTTACCCATCTACTTTTGATAATTCTTTCACAAAGTTTTGCTATTGTACTTGTTAGAGAGACTGGTCTATAGTTGGTAGGTTCTTCTTTATTTCCTCCTTTGTATATAGGTACTATGTTTGCTTTTTTCCAATCTTCTGGAACTTTTCCTTCTTTCAAGGAACTATTTAGTATGCTATGTATTTTGTCTGCCAGTTCATTCCTGCATTCTTTTAGTATCCAGTTTGCTATTTCATCTGGTCCATGCGATTTTCTGACATCAAGATTACTCAAGTGTGTTAATATTTCATTCTTTGTTACTTTTATTTCTTCCATAGGGGGGACTTTCTCTTTCCATTCGTTCTCTTCAGGTTGTATGTTCTCCCTTGTAAACACTGATTTAAAATGTTTGTTCATAATTTCCGCCATTTCCATTTCCTCAGTGTATTCAACTCCCTCCTGTCTTAATTTCTCCAAGTCTTGTTTGTTTTTCAGTTTATTGTTTACAAATCTGTAGAATAGTTTCGGTTGATCTTTACACTTTTCTATGATATCTTTTTCATATTTTCTCTTTTCTTCTCTGCACATTTGTACATATTCATTTCTATAGCAGGTATATATTTTCCATTTTTCAGGTCTTCTGTCTTTTTTCCATCTGGTCCAGGCTTTGTCTCTATTGTCTTTTAACTCCCTACAGCTTTTGTTGTACCAGCATTTTACATATTCTTTTTCTTGTTTTTGTCTTGGGACATACTTTTCCACTCCTTTTTTTTGTAAATTTTTGTCAAAATATTCCATTTCTCTTCTACTGTTGTTTCTTCTTTGTATATTTCTTCCCAGTTTTCCTTTTGAAAGAATTCTCTTATTTTATCAAAGTTTGTTTTTTCATACATCATTCTTCCTTTTCTGTATTGTTCATTTCTTTTCATATATTTTTCTTCATTAAGTTCCAGTTCAATCAGTATGTGGTCAATTTTACTTATTGGTGTTTTATATTCAATTTTGTCAACTATTCTAGGTTCGGAATTAATTACTAGGTATAGTTTCGATTGCTCTTCTTCATTTCTATACCTAGTGTTCTCCTGTATCCATTGTGTCATTGTATGGTCAGTAACCATCTCGAGTAGAGCGTTACCCCATGAGCCGTCTCCACCCTTTACTGTCATTTCTTCCCAGCAGATTTCTTTGCAATTAAAGTCGCCCATCATAACTATTTTTCCTCCCTCTTCCATTATCTTGTTTAATGTTATCTTTGTGTCCTCTAACATACTTTTATGTTCACTCTCTTCCCATGAGGTTGTTTTTGGGGGCACATAATTTATCACAAACTTTCTGTTCTTCTTATCTCTGTCTTCTACTTCCATCATTATCATTTCTACTGTATTCTTTCCATATGTGACACCCTTCACGTTTATATCCTTCTTAGTTAGGAACATAACTCCACCCCCTTCCTTTTTCACTCTGTTTCTAATCCAATAATTATATGCATCATGTCCTACACTGTTGGGTGGTAGTGGACCTTTTAATTTTGTTTCTACAATTCCCATTATGTCTGGTTCTTTTTCTTTCAAGTAATCATTCAGTTCATTCAATCCTGTTATTAATCCATCTATATTTGTGTAAGACACTCTTAGTTTTCTGCCACTTCCATTGTGTTCTCTGTTTCCCTTTTGTTTTTCTCTTGTATGTCGACTTTCTTCAGTTTCATATTCACTACTCTCCAATAGAATCTCTCTTTTTCTGACTCCGTTCTTATCTCGTTTTTTTTCCTTTGCTTCAAGTCTTTTCTGTTTTTCTTCCTCTCTTTCCTCTTTATTCATTTCCCTTTTTATCCATACCTTTTTATATTGTTCACTTGTTGCTAGTTTCCCTGTTTTGGATAAGATATTCTCAGCCGTAGTTTGTGACCTGAATTTAATTTTGATTGGTCTGGTCTTGTCTGTACTATATTTCCCTAGCCTGAATTTCTCTTCGATTTGTTTCATTATTTCTGGTTCATCTTCCTGAACTAATTCTAGTAAATTTCTTACTTTTTCATTTTCCTCTTTGATTCTTGTGGTTCTATCTGGGTTATGTTTCTCTTCCATTCCTAATATAATTATACATTTCGTTTTGTCTGCTAAGTCTCTTACTATATTCTCCTTCTGTCTCATCACTTTAATAACTGAGTTTTCAGTTTGTTCATTCATTTGCTGTCTGATTATGTCAGTGAATGCAACCTTGCTATTTTCATGAATTTTTTTCCAACCCTCCTTGTTCTCCATATTATTCTCCTTTAAGACTTTATTCTCATCTTTTACTTCTTTTAACTGTTGTTTTAATTCTTCAATTTCCTTAGTTAAGTTTTTGTTCGCCCTCTCTAGTTCTTCCAATTTTTCAATTCTTCGTATCATACTGTCAACATTACCGAACCTACGCTCCAAGTCCTCGTTCATCTTATCGACCTTCCCTTCTAGTCTTGTCAGTCGGGGGGGGGGGGGTTGTGTCCCCCCCACCCTCTTTAAATCCCTTGAAAATATTCTCATCACTTTCTACTGTATTGCTCCTATCTATACTTCTAATCTTCACATTCCTATTAGACATGTCGTCATCCTCCAGCTCGTCTTGCGGTCGCTTGTCCACCTTTCGGCGGCCCGTTAGGGCCAATTCCTCCACCTCCTCATTACCTTCCATTTCCCCAGCAATCCCTCCCCCTCTCCTCTTTCCTTACTTTCCCACTACCCCACGAGCAATTTCCCCCCCACCCTGCAAATACAAAAAGGCACTTCTCTTTGCGTTGGGATCCACAATCTGCACTTTTCTTCAGAACGTTCTTCAAGCCGTCCGTTCGTTGAAAGTGTGTGTGTGTGTGTGTGTGTTTGTGGTAATCTATGCATTAACTGAATCATTAACATAATTTCAGAACACAGATCCTAGACACAGCCGCCCAGACGGTAACATAAATTTCCTTAAACCCGTTTGCATCAATGGTTATATACTATCGATCTCTACCTCCAGGGCCGGTGCGCAGACGTGTCGATCGCTGTTCAGTGTCGACAGCGGCTACCGCATGAACGACAATCAGTAAGTAACGGGGAAGAACTTGTAAGATAGCGGAGACTCTTATAAGCGGAGGAATGTAGTACAGTTCAAAGGTTTAAGATCCATTCAAGTAAACTCTGAAGAATATATCCAAATATGTATATCAGTTAGTGAAGTTATTCGCTTCTTTGCGTTCGAATGTTCAATTATTCATTTATTTGTTTGTTTATTCTAATTTGTTTTATTTTTAATCGACTTTGTTTTTGGGTTGAAACTCCTTACCCAGGAAGTGTTTGGGCACGACCAATATCGTCACCTTTATATATATATATATATATATATATATATATATATATATATATATATATATATATATATATATATATATATATATATATATATATGAGAAACGTGGAAGGAGAAACACGGGTCTTGATACGATTATTGAGTTTATTCCTGACCGGTTTCGCTTTACAGTAGCTTCTTCAGAGGAGTGATACTCTGGGTCGAAGTTGGCAGTATATATCATGAACCAGGCCCGCGTTCCCTCCTTATAAATAAATCAGCATCGATATAATATAACTTGCATCATGTTTTATTCTTTTACAGATATATGTATTTAATTTTATATCCATGCTGATTTATCACCTTGCATCATATTCTATTCTTTCACTGATATATGTATTAATTTCATATCCATGCGGATTTATATATTGGATCGGACAGCCTAACACAGGGATTTTGTACAGTGACAAACTGTCAGATAGCTCTGTCGGGATATCACGATAACATATATTTATTTTCATATGTAATTCCAAAAAATCTTGTATCTTTTATCCTTATTTTGTGTATATCATATCGATGCTGATTTATCTATTGTACTGAGACCAACTACTCCTCAAGGGAACGTGGGCCTGGCTCACAATATATACTGCCAACTTCGACCCAGAGTATCATTCATCTGAAGAAGCTACTGTAAAGCGAAACTGGTCAGGAATAAACTCAATAATCGGATCAAGACTCGTGTTTCCCCTTCCACCTTTCTCATAATTGTCCCAATGTCTCAATATATATATATATATATATATATATATATATGTATATATATATATGTATATATATATATATATATATATATACAAATATACATACATACATATACATAAATGCAGACAAACCACTGGGAAAATGAAAGAGATGAGACCGAGCGCTTTCGTCTATTCAGACATTTTCAAGGTATAGATACATAAAAGAGACAAGTATATATAGTCAGAAGGTTAAGGTGGATCTCTCCCAGTACCATATTGGCTCAAGTGTCCGGACATTTGGTTTACAATTTTTGTTATAATAAATTCATCCAATTTGTATAATAGATAGATATATACATGTATATCTGAATAGAATCGCCAATGACGATGTCAGTCACATAATTCCGAAAGTTGTCCTTGGACTCGAATCCAGGACTTGTATGTTAGCAAGTCAATGCTTCTACCAATCACGCTAATGAGGCTATAAAATTCTTCAACCTCGGGGTTAATCTACACCCACAGTCGACTCAAATCCTGCGGGTCTAGATTAACCCCAGGGCTAAAGAATTTTATAGCCTCAGTAGCGTGGTTGGTAGAAGCATTGACTTGGTAATATACAAGGCCTGGGTTCGAGTCCGGGGACAACCGCCGGAATTATGTGATATATATATATATACACATAGCCAGTCAACAGCCATGACAACATATTACTTGTTAGGCATTTCTCCAACTGAATCT
>NC_134809.1:26745540-26748040 GCF_046742065.1 Oratosquilla oratoria | reverse complement strand
AAGAGAAGGTAGAGAAGGATGTTGAAGGGGAGATGAAGATGGAGAGAGGGTGGAGGGAAGGAAAACGAGGGATAAGAAGAGAAAGAGAAAGAGGAGGAAGACGAGGAGGAGGGTGGGAAGGACGAAGAGGAGGAGGGGGAGGGAGATGAGGAGATGGAGGGGAGAAGGAGGAAGAGGAAGAGGATGAGAAGGGGGTTGGAAGAGGAGGAGGAAGATAGGTAGGAAGAGGAGGGAAGGAGGATGAAAAGGAAGAGGAAGAGTGGAGGAGAGGAAGAAGTGGAGTAGGAGGAGAAGGAAAAGGAAGATGAGGAAAAGTAGGACGAGAAGCAGGAGCAGAAGGTTGAAGAGGAATTGATAAAGACCAGAGGAAAGAGAAATATAGACAAGATAACCACAGGAAGGGTCCAAGTAAACTATCTTCTTTCGTACTCTGAAGCATTGTATAGACCCTGTTGTTGTGAACGATTTTTATCAGATAGGTGAGGGTAAGATGATAGGCTAAACGGGTCTTTACATCCACCTGTGTATTGATGCGTGATTACAGTCGACTCAAAACCCAGCTATTTAGGAAAGCTGTCTCGTTTATGAAAGCAAAACCAAAAATAGGTTAATGTGTTCCACACTATAATCCAAAATATATTTTCTTTACGGAAAAACCTTAAATCAGCTTGTGTTGTTTGTTATGAAAAAGAATCTTTGTGATGTATATTTGTATATTTCAAATGTTTAAGTAGCGCATGCAATGAAAGGAATACGTGATGTATTTGGAAACTGAGCAAAGGCGACTGAATTAGTAATGAGGTTCCCGGTTCTTACTCTGAAACTCCCGCCTCGCTTTTTCAGGAAAATTTAAGTTCTGAAGCTCTTCCTTTCAAACTATAAATATAATAATCAAGAGAGTAATGTAATTCTATTTCCTCTTAGGTTAACGCCTCACCTTCTATGACATCCACGACTGCCAACGACCGTATCCTGAAGTATGAACTCATCGACAGCGTTCTCAACATAGTTCTTCCACCCGACGGTGTTCCTAAGTATGTACATGAGTACTTCTTCTATTTTCTGTGTGTGTGTGTGTGTGTGTGTGTGTGTGTGTGTGTGTGTGTGTGTGTGTGTGTGTGTGTGTGTGTGTGTGTGTGTGTGTGTGTGTGTGTGTGAATGTGTGCTTATGATAATGTGGCGAGTGTACCATTATAAACGTGTTTGCGCGGATATAAAATTGCATAATATTTTTCTGCATTCCAACCTTTTCCTCGACTTCTTTTTCATTATTCTAACTCTTCAACCATTTCGTTTAACTCACTGATTCAAGCCCACACTATCTACAGTGATGGTCTACGCCACCTCTCTTGCATTATTTGAAAAACTTTTGTTTCTTGACATTTTTTATGTATAATTTCTTTAGTAGTTTAGGTGTGTTTCTCTTTGGCTATAGCAGGGGTTCTTAACCTTTTTTCTCCAATTCCCCACTTTTTATTGAGCCAACTCTCCATTTCCCACCACAGCATCGGTCTTTGACAAATTCGATTTTAACCCATGCAGTGTTTAGTACGTAAATATACGCTTTGCTTTTTTGTGCCATTTTACGGCCCTTGTTTTTGTTTGCATATATTAGATTTTTTACTAACAGTTATCACATGGATATACAATACATCAGAAACAAACAAAAAGAAACAAAAACACATCGATTAAAAAAAAAAAAAAAAAGTGGTTCTTCTGTCCGACCGGTTATTCCCCACTTGGCAACTCCGCCATTCCCCACCAGTGGGGAATTCCCCACCAGTGTGGAATTCCCCACAGGTTAAGAACCACTGGTCTATAGCATGTTTATGATTGGGCATCGCGGCCTTTTTCAATTTAGATTTTGTCTTGGATGAGTTTATACAAAGTAATGGTCCCGGTTAACTCTAGTCTTTCTGTTTAGGTCTGTGTTTACCTGTGAATACGGATATCCGCATGTTATTTTACTCTCCATAGTGGAAAAAAATCCTTTTTATACCCTTTCTCTTCTTTCCTCCAATGTTGGCTTTCTTGATAACCCCAGTTTTTCAGAACACGTGTGTTTGTGTTTGTGTCTGTCCGTGTGTATATCCACACCTTAGTATGTTTTAAGAATGTTTACTCTTCTCAGTATGTAATGGTACAAGACCTTTCCTATCTCTTCTTTCCCATTCTTCCTCTAGTGTTGGTCTTCCTGAGAACTCCACGCATGTCTTATTACCTTTGCGTCAGCACGCACATTCATAAGTTGTAAGTGGCCTTGTTTCCTGCAGTGTCCACTGGAACAAGATCCCGACTCCGGACAAATATGGAATCTTCGAACTTCTCATCGATGAGGAACTGCACCAACAGCAACAAGAGCACTCGAACGCTGGGCCCTCCAACACCTCGTCCAAGACGAGACACCCTGACAGGCACTCCTCGGCACCACGATGGAAATAACTTTGACACTTAATCTAAAGTTATATAGATGTATGTATGTATATGTATATGTATATAT
>NC_134809.1:26720540-26733040 GCF_046742065.1 Oratosquilla oratoria | reverse complement strand
GATTTACTGCGAAGTAACGCATGCGTAGAGAGATTTGATATTATAGTTGTTACTGAATCCTGGATCAATATGGCTGATGGGCATTTCCTCCCGGAAATCGAGATAGAAGGATACAAGCTTTTTCACAAGAATAGGGAAGGCAGGAGTGGGGAAAGAGTAGCACTTTTCCTCAAAAAACACAGCTAATTGTATTAACAACAATTCGGTTAATAAATCCATTTGTGTGGAGATTATAGGCAAGGATAAAAAACTTATCATATACGTCCCACATTGACCTCCTAACCTCAGCACTGAGCAGACTGATCCCATGATTCATGAAAATTGCAGGGCGTCCCAGTAAAAAAACCCGTTGTGATCAGGGGGGGGGGGTTAATTATAGAAACGTTGACTGGGAAAATTTAGTAAGGAAGCCAAAATTTCTTAGATGTGTTGCAGGATAATTTCCTAAAACAAATGATTACCGATCCTACGAGGGGGTAGAATACTCTGGACTTACTTTTAACAAAGAATGAGCATTTAACGAGAAACGTAAAAGTGATAGATAGTCTAGGCTCTAATGATAATCAAGAAACAAGATTTAATATTATATGGAAAGAATTAGGTAGTACGAATAACGTTCTAGTATCAGACTTCAGGAGAATTTTGATAGGATGGGGAAGTATTTAGGACCACTGATCACTTACGAGGTCGACCTAGGGGGCTGTGACGAGGTAAAATGCACGGTCAGTCCGGACGTCATTAGCGCAGTCAGGTGTCGGGTCACGGAGGGTAATATGCGTATCTTGGGTCAGATCACTCACAGGCGCGAGGTCAACAGACCGGTCAGCATTCTGGCTGAAACATACAGTAACCTAACAGCTTTAATTTTGAACACACAAAATAAATCTATTCCCCTCAGGGCAATACGGAAGAATTGTATTAGGTTAGTTTAAGCTAGGTTGAGTTAGGTTAGGTTAGGTTAGGTTAGGTTTGGTTAGGTTAGGCTAAGTTAGGTTAATTTAGTTTAAGTTAGGTTAGGAGAGGTTAAATTGGTTAGGTTAAGTTAGGTAGGGTAGTTTACGTTAGGTTAGGTTAGATTAGTTTAGGTTATGATAGGAGAGGTTGGGTTGGGTTAGATTAAGTTAGTTTATGTTAGGTTAGGTTAGTATAGGTTAGTTTAGGTTATGATAGGAGAGGTTGGGTTGGGTTAGATTAAGTTAGTTTATGTTAGGTTAGGTTAGTATAGGTTAGGTTAGGTTAGGTTAAGGACATCGTCACTGACCTAACGTAAAACACTTTTGTAAATGAAGTGAATATTTTCTTTCGTTTCTGGTTTTTGATTCTCCGGTTTCGTTAAGTTACGGGCAGTGGCGTGCAGAGGTCTTCTGATGCCCGGGGGCCAAGTCCTTGATTGTGTGCCCCAAAGATCCAAGCATAAGGTCTAGTACTGAGAAATGTTATGAGAAAGGAAGATATTTTGAATATGTAAACACAGATGAAACATAGAATAAACATTTTATTCGATCTGAATGTAAATCAAACAAATTCATTAAGTTCTGTTCCCTCAAATGATCTGTTTGGATTCCCTTCTCTATTTAGATGAGCACCCACCCCACACCCACCCACACACATCCACACACATCCACACACACACACATACCTCTGTACGCCACTGATTACGTGAAGCGACGGAAAAAATTCAACAATTCAACATAAAAAAAAAATCATTGATATACTAAGTTCTGATTTTTTATCTAAATTTCTTATTTGATTACTGTTTTCAATTAAGAAAGAAAATGAAAAACTATTTCAGTGAAGTCTGAGGATTACTATTTTTATAAAAAAAAAAACAATAGATAAGGAAAAATAACTAAATCGAATCTGAGAATTACATTTTTTATGTACATGAAGTGAAAAGTTATCGATAGATAGCGCTTCTATTTTTAGAAAAATGGTTATAGAAGCGGAAGCGGATAGAGACGAATAGAAGCGGATTTGAGGTGGGTAGCAGAAAGGAGGTAGACTTTATTTTTGTGGGAATTATTCTCCAATCATAAATAAATGCCGAGGGACTGTCCCGTAAGAAGATCAATAAATTCCATAAAATATCGTCTGTACCCAATACCCCCACACAGGTATGAAAAAAAGATATAAAAATACAATTTATACGAATCTAGAAAAAATAATGTTTTTCTTAATAAAAAAAATGAATGAATAAATGAATGAATAGATTAAAAACTATGATCCAACAAAATCTGAGAAGAAGAAAAAAAAAATAAAGAAAAAAACGTCGCCTTGTTTAGAAGGCGAAATGAACATCTCTGATTAGATCATCAGTCTCCCCAGCATCCGGTGCTCATAAAGCTCATCCGGCCATGATTAAGGCCCCGGCATTCAGCCGTATCAATTGGTTGTCTCCAAGGCTTGTAGCTCATCTGTCGTTTTCAATGGTTATACTTTGCATTTTTTAAAAGTCGGATTAGAATAGTCGATCTGTCGCCATTTGAATACCCTCCACGAATTCATCTGACTGAGCAACAAATCGACTGGTCCTTACTTCCTTTTTCCTCCTCCTTCCTCTTTCCTCCCTCCTTCCTCTTCCCACCCTCCTTCCTCTTTCCTCCCTCCTTCCTCTTCCCACCCTCCTTCCTCTTTCCTTCCTTCTTCCTCTTTCCTCCCTCCTTCCTCTTCCCACCCTCCTTTCTCTTTCCTCCCTCCTTCCTCTTTCCTTCCTTCTTCCTCTTTCCTCCCTCCTTCCTCTTCCCACCCTCCTTTCTCTTTCCTCCCTCCTTCCTCTTCCCACCCTCCTTCCTCTTTCCTTCCTTCTTCCTCTTTCCTCCCTCCTTCCTCTTTCCTTCCTTCTTCCTCTTTCCTCCCTCCTTCCTCTTCCCACCCTCCTTCCTCTTTCCTTCCTTCTTCCTCTTTCCTCCCTCCTTCCTCTTCCCACCCTCCTTTCTCTTTCCTCCCTCCTTCCTCTTTCTTCCCTCCTTCCTCTTCCCACCCTCCTTCCTCTTTCCTCCTTCCTTCCTCTTTCTTCCCTCCTTCCTCTTCCCACCCTCCTTCCTTTTTCTTCCCTCCTTTCTCTTCTCACCCTCCTTCCTTTTTCCTCCCTCCTTCCTCTTTCTTCCCTCCTTCCTCTTCCCACCCTCCTTCCTCTTTCCTCCCTCCTTCCTCTTCCACCCTCCTTCCTCTTTCCTTCCTCCTTCCTCTTTCCTCCCTCCTTCCTCTTTCCTCCCTCCTTCCTCTTTCTTCCCTCCTTCCTCTTCCCACCCTCCTTCCTCTTTCTTCCCTCCTTCCTCTTTCCTCCCTCCTTCCTCTTTCCTACCTCCTTCCTCTTTCTTCCCTCCTTCCTCTTCCCACCCTCCTTCCTCTTCCCACCCTACTTCCTCTTTCTTCCCTACTTCCTCTTTCCTCCCTCCTTCCTCTTTCTTCCCTCCTTCCTCTTTCCTCCCTCCTTCCTTCTTACTCCCTCCTCCCTCTTCGTCGTCCTACTCCCTTACTCCATTCTTTTTATCCAAAGCCAATCAACAACGACTGTCAGAGTAAGTGACATTCTAACGGAAGATGATGATGATTGTTGCTGTGGCTTCAAAAGCGCGGCTGTTTTACAGTTCTCTTTGTAGAACATTTGGGTAATTTAGATTTGGTTTTAGGTATACTTTTTTTGATTGTTTTTTAGAATTAAATTTTAAGCTTTGTGTTATGGTTTGGGTTTGGTTACGTTACCTTATGTTACGCTATATTATGTTACGTTATGTTGAATTAGGTTAGGTTAGGTTAGGGTAGGTTAGGTGAAGTCAAATCAGGTCAAGCCAACTTAGGTTAGGGTTAGAGTTAGGATTAAAGTTAGGATTAGGGTTAGGGTTAAAGCTAGGTTTAGGGTCAGGTCAAGTTAGTCAGGTCAGATCAGGTCGGGTGAGGCCGGATCTGGACATGATGGGTTAGGTTGTTAGATTAGGTAAGGTAATCGTGGATGAAACTTCACGAAAAAATAGATCGAGCCTATTTTCAAGATTGAATTTTGGGGGTCAGCACTGTGAAATGCGACAATTAGAGATAAATTATGCTCTTTTATTTCTTTCGCCAGGGCGGTGGGCAAGGTGCAGGGATGACCCGTCATCCAGGAGGTGCTCAGATGAGAGGGAGGGTGGGAGGGATGTGGAGTGTATTTAGGGATGAAATGGGTGGGAGTGTTTTTATGCCTTTCCCTTTTTGGCTACTTCCCTTGAAAGGGGGAAAAAGCCTTGGTATATGTATATGTATGTATGTATTTCTTTAGCAATTTTTTTCATATCGCTCACAGCTATAACAACTTCATAATAACTTCAGCTCCTAGTAGTAGGCATTACGCCTGTCAGTGGTCCCAGCATGTTCCTCCATCTGGCTCTATCATGGAAGGCCCCTTCCTCCCTCAGAGTTTCGATGTTGGGCAAGTCATGTCTACTGAGAGCTTCTTCAACTTTTTCTTTCCATCTCTTTCTCGGTCTTCCTCGTGGTCTTCTTCCGTCCACCATCCACTCCCAGCATCCTCTTGCATTTCTTTCTTCTTCTATTCTTTCTAAATGTCCTATCCATCTTAACTGGACAGCATCTATTTTGCATAGTATGGAACAGACGCCAATACTCTTCCTTATATCTTCGTTCTTTAGTTTATCTCTCCTTGTCTTTCCAAATATGGTTCTCAGTGGTCTCATTTCCGCTGCCTGAATCCTGCTCCTGTCTACGCTTGTCATCATCCTACTCTCTGAATCATATGTCAGGGTGGGTGTCAAGACAGTATTGAAAATAATCCTTTTCACTTCTAAAGGTACGTGTTTTTCTTTTGTTATTGGCCAGAGAGCTCCACCACTCAAACTAAATCTATTTATTTTTTCTGAAATATCCCTCTTATTTTCATCCTCCATAGTAACTATACTTTCAAGATATCCAAAGATGTTTGTTTTTTTACCATCTTATTTCTTATGGCGATGCTGAACTCTTCTTCTTCTCTTCTGCTAACGGTCAGTATTTCTGTCTTTTCTACATTCATTTTCATGCCTTTCCTTATAAAGCACTCATTCCACCTTTTCAAGTCTTCTTCGATATCTTCCCTATCTGTGCTCCATTCAGTTATATCATCTGCGTAAGCCATTATTCTGTTGGAAGCTGGTATGTTATAACACATTTGTAAAAGATCACTGTTAACCCACTATCGGAGAAATACTAACGTAAAGTACAGAGAAACTGTATATTTCGACTACTCTCTGTAGTCCTCTTCAGCAGAATGCTTACATTTCATATATACTTGTACCTTAACCTTATGTAAGCATTCTGCTGAAGAGGACTACAGAGAGTAGTCGAAATATACAGTTTCTCTGTACTTTCCGTTATTATTTCTCCGATAGTGGGTTAACAGTGATCCATTATTCTGTTTTTATATTATTCCTCTCTACTTTCTGTCACAGTTTCAATAAATGCTATGAAGAGCAGAAAGGATAACACACTTCCTTGTTTAATCCCTGTTTCCACATGGAACCCCTTTTCTGACCCCTTTGATGTTGTAACACTATATACAAAGGGCTAATATAAACTTTTAATGGCTTTATTTAGATGTCCCGTGACACCATACCTCTCCTCCATACATCTCCGTGCCTTTTCACGAGGTTTTGAATCAAAGGCTTTCTGTAGATAAAAAAAGGCGACGTACAGCTATTTCTATTTAATGATTTTTGATGTTTTATTTCCCGCCCTCCATCAAGGATCGAAGTAGTTTCTTCTATTGAGCCTTTTTCATTTATTTCAACTTTGCATTATCATTCTCCCTGTACCAGAGGTTTTATACATTATCTACAATTCTAAATTCGTTATCATGTTGAAAAAATAATCATAACTCTCACGTTCTCTATGTATTTGTCCCACCCAACTTGAAATAGGCAAGAATTGATTTACTAATATGGTGGTTGACGAATAGAATAAACTTAGTAACCATGTAGTAAGCGCTGAAACTATCAGTTGTTTTAAGAAACGATTAGACAGCTTTATGGATGGGGATGACAGGTGGTGATGGATACGGAGCTGCCTAGTGTACGCCTTATGGTCTCTTGCAGTCTCCTTCATTCTTATGTTCTTAACTGAAAATTCCCTTATATACAGTAGACATCCCCCACCCACCCTTCATCTAATATCAGCAATAAATTATAACGGGAAATCATGTCAACAGGAATTCTTAAGGTTCATAACATAACATACAAACAAAACACAAGAAGATAAACATATTGATGTACATATATCAATAATGAAGTACATTTGATACTAATGACAACGCAAGATTCACAAGGGGATGACGATCTACAATTTCAGTGACATAACAGCAACAGTAACAACTGAAATAATTTATCTACATCAAATATAAGATTTTAGTGTCTGACCATCAACTTTATCTTTAGATTATTTGCCATCGTTACCTTGTCGTATCTCAACCACTTTTTCAGGTAAAGAAGAAAGAAAGCAACCTTTCGTCGGAGTGTCAAGTTGATTTTGACAATTTATTGTCTCGTCCTTGAGTTCTAATTCCTTTTCGTTCCATAGAAGAAAAACGCCGACAATCAATGTAACCCATCCGAGGTCCTCCGGAAATGGGAACATCTCAGGTTAAGCTTCGAGACAAACGCGATGACGTCATGTCGCTGTTGTCTGATGCGCTGAGTGATCCTCGGCACCACTGAGGGTTGCGACACCACAGTTGGGCTTTGTTTGTTGTTTTACTTGTTAGCGAATTGGGTCTTGTCGAAGGGGATATAGATACTTTTATTCATATGTAAAAAAAATTTACCATCTACATGTCATCCTTATTTGCAGAAAATGGATGGTTAAATTTGTAAGTAACTATCTGTGGGTCACATGAAAAACTGTCACGCCCACATGAAAAATCGTCACCCCATGAGATCCCACCTGAAGAATTGTCACCCCAGTACGCCGAATATCAACGCTGGAATAAAGATTAGGTTAGGTTAGGTTAGCTTAGGTTGAATGAGGGTTATGCTTATTGTTATCAACTTATACAACCGAAAAATCGTAAATCTTGGATGGCCCACATGAAGAATTGTCACCCTAGGATAGTCCACATGCAGAATTGTTATCCTGTCGAAGTCTAGGATGACGATTCTTCATGCGATCCCTGTTGTTGTCAAACGAGTAAGAAATAGTCAAAATGATGCCGGTTTCTCTGTGCAGTATAAAACTTATGGCGTGCTACAGAGGTTATTTTACACAACACCTCCAACCCCAAACTTCAGTAATTCCCCTCAATACACTGTAGCATTATTAATTTTTTTCTTCTACTTTTTATCATTTTCTACATCCAACGTCTCTGTGGTCGGAAAGGTCTCCTGTCCATATTCATACTTTGCCATTATGATCCATTGTAATGCCACAATCTCCCTCTGCCTTCCTTGTCATCAGCATCCCAGTGGCAGTTCATCCAGCATCTGGGAGAAGTCGCCAATCATACTGCCTCAGAACATTCTGCCATCTTGATCTAGCTTAATCTCTATCCGTCACGATGCGACTTCGAATTAGCATACTCCTTCCTTTCTTTCCGTAGCCACCGTCTACGGGGATATTAATTCTATACTTCTTTGACCTTTTCGTCCCTTTTTGAAATATATAAATAGAAGAACTGCACTATAATGCCTTCCACGCAATTCCTTCTGTCGCATTATGATCGGACTTTAGTGCGTTGTGTCAGTCCCCCACGTAGAATCCAGTTTCCAGCCATACGTAGTGCTCGACTGTGCTGAAGTAATACTTCCTGTCTTTGACGTAGGTCAGACTCCAACAAAAAGTTTATGAATATCTGAAGGTGTCCCGCACTTCCCCAGGGTCCTGAAGAGTACATAGTGCTTTGAAACGATTTGAACATTCCATAGCATACTCACGAGCTATCATCTCTTTCCATAGTATATTCAAATTAATTTTAAGAAAACTAATTGTTGGAGGTCTCCTAGCTTTGAGATTTCGACTCACCGGAGCCACGAAAAAAAATTGAGGTAATTTTCAAAGAACTCTACACTTCTAAACGCCCTACAATTACGTAATGTTTTCCTTAGGTGTCACAGAGAATATGGATACTTCTTTTGCTTGTAGGATCAATCCTGGAACACTGGAACCAACTTTCCAGGCTACGCCTCTGGAAGCACAAACTAGAAACCATCAGTTCCATGAACCATCAAACCCGAATCTCTTGAGATTAAGACTTCGAGTACTTTACTATATTTTTGGTTGTCGTCCAGCGATTTTATTCGACCAAGAGAAAATCCCTCGACTCTAAAGGATCAAGGGTTATTTGAGTTAAACTTTAGAGTACCTTACTCGACTTGTATGTTTATTCTGTCTGCCGCCAAGTGATTTAAATCAGTGGGGAGGGAAACCCTTCGAATATAATGAGATACAAAGAATTTAGTTATTAAGACTACAAAATATAGACACTTGGTCAAAAGTTGAAAGACTAAATTGTTCGTGTAGTCACAGTTCACCGTAGACAGTGACCCTATCGTGAAGTCAGGTCCCTAAAGAAAGGTACTGGCCGGTGGGGGAGGGTTAGGGGAAGCCTTTTACGTAAACAGGCATGGAAACACACACACGTAAGTCCACAAATGTAAGCCGGCACACATTTGCATTGACACACACACACACACACACACACACACACACACACACACACACACACACACACACACACACACACACACACACACACACACACACACACACACACACACACACACACACACACACACACACACACACACACACACACACTCTCTCTCTCTCTCTCTCTCCCGTGGCGCAGTTGGTAGAGTTCCCGGCTGCCTCTACGGAGGTCCGGGTTCAAATCCCGCCCAGGGCTGAAATAATTGTAGTATTGCTGGGCTGCGGGTTATTACTCCCACTCTCTTGGGCGGGGAGTTGGGTGTGTGTGTAGGTGTAAGGTCACATCATTACCCATAGATTGGTCATGTACGAACTCTGAGCTCTCTTCGGGGGGGGGGGATAACTGTCGATCATGAGTCCAACGCGTGATCCAAGTACCATGGTGAATCATACACACACACACGCACACACACACACACACACACACACACACACACACACACACACACACACACACACACACACACACACACACACACACACACACACACACACACACACACACACACACACACACACACACACACACACACACACACACACACACACATACATGTATACATATGTATATCTATATATAAACACACGCATCTAAACAAACACATCCACACGGATATCCGATCCGCCCCACTTTACGACCCTTTTAGGGACGCCAGATCAATGGGACGCACACACGAACACACGTTAACAGTAGAATACACGTCACTACTTGGGGACATTTCCGAGGAGGTTGAGAGCGAGGCAACAGCCTCTTGGGAAGAGGAAGCACCTGAAGTATCTTCAGGAACTAGAAGGTCGACAGTGGTGGAGGATCCGTACCGGAAGAAGGAAGACAGAGTCTTCGAAGAGATACTCGAAGAGATATTGTTCTTGAAGAGGCCCTCCTGTGTCCACAAGTTCGCTGCTGTCACAGCGCATGCGCCCAACCTGAGGCTGCTGGAGAAAGTGCCAGCCAAAGAAGATACAGTGCCCCAAACAACAAAGAACGACATGATTGGCACAGGATATGCGTCTTCGACGAAGAAGGCGAGCCAACTCCCTTTGCTGGCATTCCTTGCCCTCGGATTGTTCGTTCAGCGTTCCGATGCTGTTCTCGGAATACCGGAGTTCTTGGAGTTCGGTGGCTGCACCATGATGGACCTCATGGAGGGGTTCGATCCAGTCAAGGTAAGTTTGTTTTCATAAAAAAAAAAAAAATCACACGGAAGGGGTGGACCAGCCCATACAAGTGCGTTTCCACTCAGTCCTTCATATTTGAAAGAGCGCCAAAACGTTGTAAAAGAAAATACTTAAATGACATTAGAGTATTTCTTTAGGTCACACACACACACACACACACACACACACACACACACACACACACACACACACACACACACACACACACACACACACACACACACACACACACACACACACACACACACACACACACACACACACACACACACACACATATATATATATATATATATATATATATATATATATGTATGTATGTATGTACTAAAAGGCTTCTACCTTCTCACAAGGGAGGTAACTACCTTATACAGTAGACCCACCCTCCATCCGCCCACATCCATTTATTTCCCATTTAGAAGATCATGGAGCTCCTTGTGAAGTGATTCATCCCTGTTCTCCAACCACTGCCTGGATCAGAAGCAATGGAGCAGGAATGTATATATGATATATATCATCAAACAATCATTCAATCAAATAATTAATCAACCATTTCGAGTACACTTGTGAGCAAAGACTTTTCTCATACCATTCCACGACTCACACGATTGTACCACCTATGTCGCGTCACTCCTGCAAACTTCTCTATCCACTCTCTCCAAATTCTGTCAACTCTCCATCTCGCACGCTTCCCATCATACGGCGTCCAGTCAGTAGTATAATTACTCCATCACCTATCATTCGTTGGTGCTAACTTACCCGCTCAATTCCATTTCCTCTCTTTTACCGAATCCACAATATCTTATATTCGAGAGCGCTCTTTCGTCCAACTTCTCTTTTAATTGTCTTTCAGCGTTATTCCCTCTATTGATCTCTCCATTCTTCTCCTTATCTTTGTTTACATCGCCCTCGTCAGTTTCCAAGTCTCACAACCATAAATTATGGATGGCACTATACACTGATTATAAACTTTGAGTTTCAAACATAAGGGTAATAAACTTATCATATCTTATATTTACCAAACATTTTCCAACCATTTGTAAAACGTTTTTTTTCTTTATTTCATTTTTATTATCTTTGGTGACTTTTACTATCTGACCTAGATAATCATGTTCTTCAACTCCTTTAAGACTTTCAAAATCGATTATGTTTCCTTTACTTTCAACTTTAGTGTTAAGCTATACTTTAGTCTTACTCTTATTCATCTTCAAACCTACTTTGAGATTTTCTTTACTCAGATCACTCATTATATCTTGTGAGTCTTCTTATCATTCTGAAATGAAAATAATATCATTCACACATTTGAGATGATTAAAATATTCACCAGTACTCTTCAAATCTTTCTGTTCCCACCTCATCCTTGTGAGAATCTCTTCCAGACAAGCTGTAAATAGCTTGGGTGAAGTTGTAAAGTCTTGCCGTACTTCTTTCTCAATCTTTATTTTTTTTTCTGTATATTTATGAGTTGAATTACGGCAGCACCTTTCGCATAAACCCTTACAATGTTCGTGCACTGTTTGAGTAGCAAGTTTAGTATTATTATTTGTCCTACCGAGTCAAAGACCTTCTCGTAATCCATAAAAACTAGATAGTTGAGTATCCGCTTCTAAAACCTGTTTGCTCTTTTGGTTGATTTCCACCTAAAATCTTAGTCTGTTTGCAAGAATCTTGGAAAATGCTTTGTATAGATCTGATAGTAAACTAAAAGGTCGGTTAGTTATCAAGGTCCTTATGGTTTCCTTTCTTGTAAAGTAAAAATATTATAGTATTGAATCATGATTCGGGAACGCTTTCTTGACATAAACACTGGATAGATACTTGTAACTGAGCCACTTTACATTGAACTTCTTCCCCTGCGTCTTTCAGAAGATCTATCGATATGCCATCTTCCCCAGCTGTTTTTCCTTATTTCATACTTTTTAGAGCAAACGATACGTATTCTTTTATAACTTCTGGTACACAATTTATATATAGAGATGAATTTACCGACTGAATTGCTGTATGTGACAAGTAAAGTTCTTGGTAAAATTCTGCCATTCTTTTCACCATTCTATCTCTATATTTGATAATAATTTCCATCTATCAGAGATATCATTTGCTGCCTCCCAAAGCCAACCTGCTCTTGCCCACATTAATACTTTTAGCTTTCCGAATATTTTTCTCTATTCATCCATCTTTCTCTTTCTTTTCTCTGATCTCTGACTTTTATTGACAAGCTTGCTAAGTTCTACTCTCTCTAGTCTGTCCTTCCTGTTTCTAATCTGCATAATCCTGTTTCATTTAATTTGGTCATTTGTAACTTTGGATTAGTTTTTCTCTGATATTTTTGTACTTCCTACTTTCTGACGATTCCCCAAGTACCAAGTTTGAATTTACAATTTCGATAGTGTCCTCATTATTTCTAGGAGCTTCAAATACATTTTAAATTTTAAACTAAACCTCCTGCTTGCTACTCTGAACCTTTGCAAAACATATTTTTCTTCTTCAAAACTATCCTATTTCCCTCGGCTCTGAAATTGAATTTAGCTGTGCTGTCTACCATTCTATGGAGACTATTTATATCTACTTTATCATCACTGCTCATGCTGCTGCTCCCGTTTTCTATTATGAAGCCGTTTTCATTTTTTTGTTCCATTTGGACTTTTCCAGGT
>NC_134809.1:26708040-26710540 GCF_046742065.1 Oratosquilla oratoria | reverse complement strand
GGATTAGATTAGGTTATATTAGGTTTGTAGTTAGGTAAGGTTAAATTAGGTTACATAACATTAGGCTAGGGTAAGTTAGTTTACATAGGGTTAAGTTAAGTAAGCTTAAGTCAAATTAGGTTAGGTTACATTAGGTTAGGTTTGGTAATATATATATTATGTACATATATTATATATATATATATATATATATATATATAGATATATAAATATATATATAAATATATATATATATATATATATATATATATATATATATAATATATACACGTATATTATATATATATATTATATATAAAATATACATGTGTATATATATATATATATATATTATATATATACATATATATATGTATATATATACATATATATATATGTAATATATACATATATATATACACATGTATATACATACATATATATATATATATATATACATATATATATACGTATATATATGATATATATATGTATAGATATACATATATATACATATATATGCATATATATCTATTTATATATTTATATACATAAATATATATATATATATATATGTATATGCATATACATGTGTATATATATTATATATATATATATATATATATATATACATACACAGACACACATACACACACAGACAGACACACACACACACATGAGAGAAAAAGAAGAAAAAGAGACAGCAATGGAAAATCCTAAAAGAAATTCAGGATAGATCCAGGATATAGGGAAGGACGTCGACGACGAGTATAAAATTGGTCATTATTCTAAGGAAAGAAATCGACCCCTAAAGATAAAACTAAAATCATAAATGGTAGTAGAAGACATATTTGAAAAATTAGGTAAATTGGCAAGGAATGAACAGTACAATAAGATATGGATAAAAAGAGAAATGAGTATTGAGGAATTAGAAAAAGAGAAGACACTAAGAGATGAAGCTAAGGGAAAAAACGCGAAGAGAACGGAGACCGAAAGCAAGGAATTCTATTGGAGAGTAATCGACATGAGACTGAGAAAATGGTACATCAGAATGGGCGAACCAAAAAAACAGAAAAGAAACGGAGAAAGGAAAAAATTGAAAGTGGCCTATACTAACATCGACGGATTAATTTCAGGACTGAATGAACTTAATGATTACCTGTTAGAAGAAAAAAACAGACATAATGGGAATTGTGGAGGCTAAACTAAGGGATGCAATACCACCCATTAATGTTCGACATGGACAATACAATTACTGGATTAAAAACAGAGATAAGAAACAGGGAAGAGGAATCATGTTCTTGGCCAAGAAAAACTTGAATGTGACAAAAATTGAGGAGGGCAAAGGTAATGTAGAACTGATCAGGATAAAAGTCGAAGACAAGGACATGAAAAGTAGAAAGTTTGTGGTGACTTATGTGCCCCCAAAAACGAACGCTTGGAAAGAGAACGAGCATATGAAAATGCTAGAAGATACAAGGCATTCATTAAATGAGATACTAATGGGCGGAGGTAACCTGGTAATTATGGGGGACTTTAATTGCAGAGAAATTTGTTGGGAGGACATGACAGTGAAAGGCGGAGAAGACTTGTGGGGTAATGTATTACTGGACATGACCATGGAATATACAATGACTCAGTGGGTCAGTGAAAACACCAGATACAGAAATAATGAGGAGCCGTCGAGACTAGATTTAATATTTACAACAGAACCTGAAATTGTGGATAAAATCCAATACAAGACACCAATTGGAAAGAGTGACCATATACTCATTGAGACTGAACTAAAGGAAGAAATATACATGGAGAGAAATGAAAAGCATAGGAAAGGAAGATTGATGTACAGCAAAACGGACTTTGGAAAACTAAAGAAATTCCTCCAGAATGCAAATTGTGAAAAAATTTACATGGAAGAGACAAAAGTGGAAGAGAAATGGGATGTCTTGATGGGTAATTACAATGAAGGGGTGAATAGGCACGTACCAAGATAGAAGCCAGAGAGAGTGTACATTAAATGTTGGTTCAACAAAAGATGCAAAGAATGCAAAGAAGAACTAATGGACAAAATACATAACATAATAAGTTGCTCACTTAAAGAAGGGAAAATACCAAGACTGGAAAAATGCTAACATTGTACCAATATATAAAGAAGGAAACAAGGAAGAACCAACTAACTATAGACCGGTCTCACTAACATGCACTATAGCTAAAATTTGTGAGAAAATCATCAAGAAAAGATGGGTAAAACACCTGAAAGAAAATAATATAATAAACTCAAGAGAATTTGGGCTCAGATAAGGAAGATCATGTACCACAAACTTAATGTATTTCTACTCAAGATTAATAGACATGGTGCAAGAAAGGAATGGATGGGCTGATTGTGCCTTCCTGGACCTACAAAAAGCTTTTGACAAAGTACCACACAAAAGTTATTAAAAAAACTGGATCATATATTCGGGATAAAAGGGAACCTACTAAAATGGATGGAGGACTTTCTGATTGGTAGAGGGATGATAGTGCT
>NC_134809.1:26690540-26705540 GCF_046742065.1 Oratosquilla oratoria | reverse complement strand
CTTCTCTCTCCCTTTCACCTCCCCTCTCTCCCTTTCCTTTCCCTCTCTCCCTTTCACCCCCCTCTCTCCCTTTCCCTCCCCTCTCTCCCTTTCACCTCCCCTCTCTCCCTTTCCCTCCCCTCTCTCCCTTTCCCTCCCCTCTCTCCCTTTCCCTCCCTTCTCTGCCTTCACTCCCCTCTCTCCCTTTCACCTCCCCTCTCTCCCTTTCCCTCTTCTCTCTCTCTTTCACCTCCCCTCTCTCCCTTCCCTCTCCTCTCTCCCTTTCACCTCTCCTCTCTCCCTTTCCCTCCCCTCTCTCCCTTTCCCTCCCCTCTCTCCCTTTCACCTCCCCTCTCTCCCTTTCCCTCCCCTCTCTCCCTTTCACCTCCCCTCTCTCCCTTTCCCTCCCCTCTCTCCCTTTCACCTTCCCTCCCTCCCTTTCACCTCTCCTCTCTCCCTTTCATCTCCCCTCTCTCCCTTCCCTCCCCTCTCTCCCTTTCACCTTTCCTCTCTTCCTTTCACCTCCCCTCTCTCCCTTCTCTCCCCTCTCTCCCTTTCACCTCCCCTCTCTCCCTTTCCCTCCCCTCTCTTCCTTCCACCTCTCCTTCCAGTGTCTAATCAATTACCGTATTCTCTCGGACGAAAACGATTAAGTTACCTCGTCACTTCAGGCCTGACTTTTGTCACGTGACGTGTCATTCACGTGCTTTCGACTCCAGTGGTCTCACGTCACTCTCCCTCGTCACTCACGTGATATCACTTTACTTCATCCACGAATCACGTGATTTCAAATTACCCTGCCTGTTACTCCCGTAGTCTGACGTCACTCGTTTATCGGGAGAGGCTCTTAGAGCGAGACAGAGGAACCGCGGATAATAGAAAATATATTATCAATATTTCGTCAGCAGTAACTAGCGCTTTTATACTTGGCTTAAGATAAGGATGGAAAACTCAAAAAGAGGAAAGAAAAAGAGAGTAGAGGGTACAGGACTGAAAGAATATAAAAGACATTGGAGAAGGAAGAGTAAAAGGAAGAAAAGGAAGCATAACAATAGAGTGGAATTAATAATGAGAGAGAAAGAGAGAGAGGGGGTGAGAGAGAGAGAGAGAGAGAGAGAGAGAGAGAGAGAGAGAGAGAGAGAGAGAGAGAGAGAGAGAGAGAGAGAGAGAGAGAGAGAGAGAGAGAGAGAGAGAGAGAGAGAGATTTTGAAAAAGGAGGAGAGTGGAGATAAAGGAGGGAGAGGAGTAGGATAAAATGGATTAAAAGAGGAGTGGAGGAAGAACTGAGGAGTAGAAACCGAGAAGGATAAGGAAGAAGAGAAGGAGTAGGAGGAACATAAGAAGATAAGAATGAAGGAGACTGCAAGAGACCATAAGGCCTACACAAGGCAGTTCCATATCCAACATCTCCTGTCATCCCCATCCATAAAGTTGTCTAACAGTTTCTTAAAACAACTGATAGTTTCAGCGCTCACTACATGGTTACTAAGTCTATTCCATTCGTTGACCACCTTATTAGTAAACCAATTCTTGCCTATTTCCTTCTTAAATCTAAATTTGTCCAGTTTAAATCCATTACTGCGAGTCCTGCCCTGTTGTTTTAATATGATGACTTTGCTTGCATCACCCTTGTTAAAGCCTTTGATCCACTTGAACACCTCTATTAGATCACCCCGCACTCTGCGTCTTTCCAGAGAGTGTAAGTTAAGGTGCCTAAGCCTCTCCTCGTAAGGCAAATTTCTGAGTCCATGTATCATTTTGGTCATTCTTCTCTGTACTGATTCTAGTGAATTGATGTCCATTCTATAGGACGGAGACCAAAACTGTACCGCATAGTCAAGGATGGGTCTAACTATCGCTAGATAGAGTTTGATAATTACCTCTGCACTTCTATTCGTTACCGTCCTAGCAATGAAACCTAATGCTCTGTTAGCTTTATTCCTGGCGCTAATGCACTGTTTCCTGGTTTTAAGGTCCGGACTCACTAGAACTCCTAAGTCTCTCTCATTACTCAGTTTTCTCTAAAAACGTGTTATCTAAGCTTTATCATTTGCCATTTCACCGACCATGTGAACAATTTGTTAAGATCATCCTGCAGAATCTCTGCGTCGTCTCCTGACTTAATTAGACGTCCTATTTTAGTGTCATCTGCAAACTTACTAACATAATTATTTATCCCATCGTCTAAGTCGTTTATGTACATGATGAACTACAAGGGATCCAAAACCGAGCCCTGGGGAACCCCACTAGTAACATCGCCCCACCCGGATTTTACTCCATTTATGGTGACCCGCTGTTTTCCATTACTGATCTAAGCTCTAATTCATTCTAACACTTTTCCTCCTATGCCATGGGCTTGGATTTTATTTAGTAGTCTCTGGTGTGGCACCTTGTCTAACGCTTTGCTAAAGTCAAGGTAAATCACATCGTAATTATCATTGTTATCTGACGCCTTTTATACTTTAGTGTTAAAGGATAGAAGATTAGTCACACATAACTTACCCTTGGAGAAACCATGCTGTGTGCCACGAATTAAATTATGTCTCTCGATGTGTTCTTTGAGTCTATTAACTTTTATTGATTCAAACATTTTACCTATAACCAATGTTAAACTGATTGGCCTGTAGTTGCATATAGACGATTTATCCCCCTTCTTAAGAACAGGAACAACGTTTGCCTGCCCCCAAGCAGTAGGCACAAAACAAGTGTTTACCGATTTATTAAATATTTCAGTTAACTGGTCGCAGATTTCAAATTTATACTCCTTAAGCACTCTTGGAAAATTTTCGTTTGTTCCCGGGGATTTTGTCTTTCAATCTGCTCGACTACTTCTACTTTACTAATGCCGATACTAGATAGTCTACTTTCTTCATCCCCACTGAAAATCGGATCGAAGTCAGGTACCTTATCTAACCTCTCATTAGTAAACACCGAGAGAAAGGAGGAGAATGAAGAAGAGTAAGAAGAGAGGGAGGAGAAGTAGAAGGAGAAGGAGGGGTAAGAGGATTAGGAAGAAGGAGAGGGGAAGTAGGAGAAATTGAAATAGGAGGAAGAGGAGGAGGAGGAGGAGAGGGGAGAGAAAGAGGAGGAGGAGCAACAGGATTAATAGGAAGAGGAGGAGGAGGAGGAGGAGGAGGAGGAGAAGGAACGGGATTAGTAGGAAGAGGAGGAGGAGGAGGAGGAGGAGGAGGAGGAGGAGGAGGAAGAGGAGGAGGAGGAAGAGGAGGAGGAGGAGGAGGAGGAGGAGGAGGAGGAGTAGGCAAAAAAAAAAAAGAAGAGGAGAGGGAAAGGGAAGTGGTAAAGGAGGAGAAAGAAGATGTGGTGCAAAGGAAAAGGAAGAGGAGGAGGAGAAGGAGGAAATGCAGACGCTGATGGAAGCCTTCTCTGACCTTGCCTGAGGTGCCTGTTAACGCCAGAAACCTTAATTCAACGAATACTTGTGGTCTCGGTAGGCTCCACGGGATCTTAATTGCAGCCATTTTCTTCCCGGCTCTATAACCCCCTGGAGACGCTTCGCTGTGGCCAAATTGGTCACCTTTGCCTTAAGTAATCAGACTGCTACACCACTGGTAGCGACTGACGATCGGAAAGCATTAAGAAGAAGAGGAAGAAGAAGAAGAAGAAGAAGAAAAGAAGAAGAAGAAGAAGAAGAAGAAGAAGAAGAAGAAGAAGAAGAAAAAACCCCACAACATATATATATATATATATATATATATATATATATATATATATATATATCGCCACGAGCTGCGCGCGCATAAAGTACAACTAAGACTGACTTTGGTGAAACCCTGATTGATTGGATCAAGTGGCCAGTGTATTACACAGTCCATCAACCGCCGAGGGACCTGAGACCACTCGACGTCAATTCGACGAATTGAATGAAATCGACCCGTGAGCACGACCTACATCAGGGCCATCTCCTTCTGCCTGGTGCCAGGCGACTTTATTCATTTTATTCAGCTAAACCTTCGACTTCCAGAAACATCATCTCGGTCTCAACATCTGAAAGAATAGGTCTCATTGTAGAGCGTCAACGCGGAGTCTATGGAAACTAGAGGGAATTAGAGATCTCCAGGAGTCTTATCAACAGTAACGCATAAGCAGGGTATATACGTGATAAAAGGTTGAAGAGCCCTGCTTTAAGGGTTATATCCTGGCTGGTGATGAATTATCTTATTCAGCTCGGGGTGTGGGGGAGCACTAAGGTAGTAAGGAGTTATTGATATGGTATAACGTCACAAACTCCCCCCTATCGGAAGGCTAGGACAGTGCCCCTCACAGAGGACTTTGTAGCGTGGAATTTAATGAACCATGCCCTTGGTTCAATTTCGCCGGTGGCTGGATTCGAACCGCCATCCCCTCGACCTTCGCCGTAAGTAACGACGCCCTAACCCGCTCAGGAGTTAGTAGTAGGGTTTAAGGTAACCTTACAGAACTGGATCTAATCTAAACCTGATAGTTAACCAAATGACTTAAACGAGTTTGTCATCGTGGTCGTCGTTGTCGTCTTAATCGTCATAATCAACGTTATCATAATAACCATGATCCTCATTATCACTACTATCACAATCACCATCACAATCACTACCTTTACCTATCACCATTGCCACCAATACCATTACTTTCACTATCACCTTCACCATCACTTCCATTACCTTCACCATCACCATGTCACAATAACCGTCACGGTGAGAGTCACCACCATAACCACAGACACAGACACAGACGCAGACACAGACACAGACACAGACGCAGACACAGACACAGACACAGACACAGACATCGCGGTTCAGGATTACCCCAATTAACAATGGAAATCTGATTTGGGTCAACCTCGTTGAGTGAGTGAGAGTTGAACGAAATCTCCCAAAACTCCTCCAAAGAACTTCAAAGAGGGTCCTAATGAATTATACCTTTTTATTAATTCATTCATTTATTCATTCATTCATCTATTCATCTACTTGTTTATTTATGTTTTTGTACTTAAATTAGAAGAAATGCATCCGGGTATGAAGGCTAAAGAAAGTTGTACATGTTCGAAAGAGGAGACTATACTGTATATTTCATTGATCTAAAGGAGGTGCATACTTGCTTCACTATTATGTTCATTTAATGTTTACCAATATCACATACTATAACAAACAACAACAACAACAAAATTCGTAGGCCACATCCAAAAGGTAGGCCACATACTATACGGGCACCTATATTGCTTTGATTGTTTGGGAGCACTAACAGCAGCCAAACTAAAGCGGAACGCACCGAGGAACGCATATAGGAACACACCTAGGAACGCGCCCAACTCTGAAAATTATACAATCCGGTGACCAGCTCGTTTGTGGCCGATACCTCTCCCACGTCCCTACCTCAGTTACCCCTCACCCACCATGATGAGGAGGGGGGCCGAGATAGAGAGGTATAAAGAGGTATAAAGAGGTATGATAACTCTTTGGTACTTCCGTGTCTTGAAATCGAACACAGTCTTCCTGAGTAACCAGCCTCCCTGACTGCACGGAAACCAAATAATGATCAACTTTGATATCATTGAAGTGGTATCATATCAATATACGATTAAATGAAGTGATGTGAAAGGCGATATTTGCTCTTGACTAAAGCCTCGTTTACACGGGGGAAGTTGAGAGGCAAGACAAGTGTGCAAGTTACTTGAACTGGAGGGGAAAGAGAGCAAGTACATGTTCACTCGGGTCAAGTCAGAGGCAAGTGGCCTATGCCAACATGTATTTGCTCGCTCTCCTCTCCACTTCAAGTAACTTGCACACTTGACTTGCCTTTCAATTTGCCTCGTATAAACGAGACTTGAAGAAAATACTGTCCTCTTGCACAGGAAGTGACACAGGAAATCTCAAATTCGAAATTATTTACTGAGGAACAAGAAGACAGCGCTGTTAACAAATGGAATAGACTTTGTAACCATGAAGAGAGCGTTGAAGCAATTGGGTGTTTTAATATAAGATTAGATCAATTTATGGACAGGGATGACAGGTGGTAATGGACATGGAACTGTCTAGTGTAAGCCTTATGGTCTCTTGTAGTCTCCTCCATTCTTACGTTTTTAAGATGCGAGATCGATGGGTGTCCAGAGGCTCATGGATGCGCAGTTCTACGATGTGTTAACGAGACAGAAATACACAAAGAATAATCTCAAACTTCTCATTACATTTGACCAGCTACACATTAATTCTTTCTACATCCAGGATATTTTATGCAGGAAAGGGCAACGCTCCTTATGTGGGAAATTGTTAAAAAGAAGTAATAAAGTAATGATAATATATATGTACACAATCACACACAGACACACACACACACGCAGACACACACACACACACACACACACACACACACACACACACACACACACACACACACACACACACACACACACACACACACACACATTCACACATTCACACGTAGGGAATATAACTAGAAGGACTTGTTTTAAAAAACAAAGCATTGAAATACGCACGAAGTTTCTGCCACGGGTTTTCAATCCCTTCAAGATTTCCTTGTAAAACTGGAGAAGAAGCATGCGTATCTATCGGGTCTGTGGCCATGAAAGACATCAGCAAGATATTTGAAGACTTCAAGGGTCATGATACTTTCCCAATGAGGTTAAGCATCAAGCAAAGGACATATTGTCATAGCGAGAAATTCGAAACTGGTGAAGAGGAGCCAACGAAGCAGGAGGACGAGAAGAAGAGGAACGAAAAGAAAGCGAAGAGGCAGGCGGGGGAGGGGTGGGAGAACTCTTCTCAAGACGATGAATATAAAAGGAAGAGATGAACTTAAGGAGATGGACTTCGGCGAAATATTCTGGAAGAATATGTGAGGTCATCAAATTCTTTGCAAATCTGAATATATATACACACAAGTACACACAAGCATACACGATCATATACATGTGCACGCGCGTTCAGACACACACACACACACACACACACACACACACACACACACACACACACACACACACACACACACACACACACACACACACACACACACGCACACACACAAAAAAGTTGATCATTATTGTTATTATTGTTATTATCATTATGATTATTGTGATTATTATGATTATTATGATTATGATTATTATTATTATTATTATTATCATCATCATTATCAATCATCATTATCATTATCATTATGATTATCATTATTATTATTATCATTATCATCACTATTATTATCATCATTATCATTATGATTATTATCATCATTATCATTATGATTATCATTATTGTCATTGTTATTGTTGTTTTATTACCATTATTATCATTATCATTATTATCAACCATTATCAATCATTATCATTATTATCATCATCATCATTATTATTGTTATTATCATTATTGTTATTGTTATTATTTTCATGATTATTACTAATCATTATTATTATTATCATCATGATCATGATCATCATCATCATCATCATCATCATCATCATTATTATTATTATTATTATTATTGTGAATAGGAGGTAAAGGGAACACGGGCTGAGGGAAATACTTTTATTCCTGACTAGTTTCCCTCAGCCCGTGTTCCCTTTACCTCCTATTCACATTCGTCACAATGTATATACAGTACTATTATTATTATCTTTATTGTTATCATTATCATTATTATCACTATTATTATCAATTATTATCATTATTATTATTATTATTATTATTATTATTATTATTACACACGCAGGGACTCGCACATACCCACACATACGCACACATAAGTACATATGCATGGCTTAACGATACAGTTATATGTATGTTGAACCCCAATTCAGAGATCCGAGTTCAAGTCCCGTTCAAAACTGAAAACTGTAGCATCGCTCCCTTGCAAGCCAGCACTCCAGCTCTGATGGGCAATATGCTGTGAGTGTGTGTGAGTGTGTGTGAGTGTGTGTGTGTGTGTGTGTGTGTGTGTGTGTGTGTGTGTGTGTGTGTGTGTGTGTGTGTGTGTGTGTGTGTGTGTGTGTGTGCGCGTGCGTGCGTGCGTGCGTGCGTGCGCGCGTGTGTAAGGTCACAGCATTACCCATAGATCGGGCCATATATACTGCAAACTCTGAGACAGTTGACTAATAGAAGCATATAAACGATACCCTACGAGGATAAGTCCCAACATACATATCACAATACTATAGACACATATAAGTAAAATATATTCGTGAATAGAAAATGTACGCATAATTCTCAATTCGGCTGCCTGGTCGCTTGCAAACGCAACTATAGGCTCGTTACAATCTCCACATATAAATACGTTTGTGTATAGACTCGTTACCTGTCCGCTTGCAGACGATAGGGGTCCTACGCTCATCAAGTCATAATTATGGCATTTTAATTTATTCTCCCATAATTGCTAAGTATCCGTCATAGAATGGCTTTCATTTCATTTATACATTCATTCGTTCATAACCTGGGAAGTTCTGCGATCATATCGTCAACGGGATGATCAGGAGTGATTACATGTTCATATAACGTCAGAGCTGGGAATGTTGTTGCCTGCACATCATTTGCTCAGTATGTCTTCATCAGTCTCTCGTAATAGTGCTATGCTACACGCCAGTACACGGAAAAACAAGTATTTTCATTTGCCACAAGCAATGTCCCTTTCTCTCTCTTTCTCTCTCTGTCGCTCGCTCTCTTGTTTTCTCTCTCTCTCTCTCTCTCTCTCTCTCTCTCTCTCTCTCTCTCTCTATTTCTCTTTTTGCTCGCTCTCTCGTTCGCTTTTTTGGTAGCCTTTTTGCTCTCTCGCTCGTTTTGTCGCTATCTCACTTGTTCTCTCTGTCGCTTTCTCTCTCTCACACGCTCTCTCTCTCTCTCTCTCACACACACACACACTCTTTCTCTTAGTCACTCACTTTCATTCTTTCCACCCACGACACTCTCTCTCTCTCTCTTTCTCTCTCTCTCTGAGTGCGGAAAAGGTTTTGGGCAAAAGCAAAATAAGAGTTTCCTTCCGCGATTTCTGTTCCCAACTGCACCTTGGATGGCGTCACATCTTTAGCGTAGCAGGAAATCAAAGACGAAGAAAGGACCCGTTGGGAAAGAATTCTCATCTTGCGAGAGGAGCCAAGAAATGAACATCAGTTTCTTTCGCAGAGGTACACAGCATTCACACAGTTCAACGAGAATAAATTGAATGATCGAAGATATTTACAATGATGGCAATAGGAAACTCTTTTTGTATTTGTATGGATCTCTACAATCCAGAGATCCTCAAATGTTCTTTTGGGGGTAACTTTGGCTTTTCGTAGAGATTGTGGAGTTGTGACTGCAACTTCAACTCATCAATCAATCAATCAAATGCTGCCTTGAGTGTCACTAAGTGGAAACCCGCAGACCCGTAGTGGGTGGCAACGGTCTCTCTGGGAAGAAACATTGGACTTTTATCTGCATTGTATCAATGTGGGACTTTTTATACCACCGGCTGAAAGTGGTAGGAAGAGGAGATCAGTCGCCGGTTACCAGCTTCCCATGTGTGAAAAAGTGTACGAAATACAATTAAAATTAACAGAGAGATGTCTTGGGCCCAGTCCGGGGATCGAGTGTCAACCCTTCAGGGTTGCACCTCCTGATGGAGGTAAGGGGGCTGACGGGTAATAAAAATGAGCAACTGTGTCGTCTATCTCGCAGGACTATTGCCTCCAGATACCCATAATTGGTCCCTGATTACATCTTAAATTATCATTCACACCTCTCTATAAATTACAATTCCGAAAGATTCAACAACCTATATAATCTACAGGACATCGCAGTACACTACAGATACGATTAACATTTAAATTGAATTGCTCACTTTTTGAGTGGTATGTGGTGAAAAAGGATCCTGGAAACAAGAAGGACCATGCTAAGCTGTCTCAGGATCATAATTATGTGATAAATCATATGATATTATATGATATGTGACGATATATCCGCATGGCGAGAGTTCCCTCGTGAGAACCTTCTTCTAGCCGGAGCTGTCAAGAACCTTCCAAGAGAAGAATCTTCAGGAGGGACAAAGGAGACACCAGATACTCGAGGAGACCCCCAGCAGGAGGCTCTTAGTCAGTTTCGAGTATCCTTGCGGACACTCAAAACTGACCCATGATGAATAAAGTTTTGTTTTTTCACGATTGTACTCATGCATGAGGGACGGGGAAAGGGGGGTCGCCGATTTAATGAAGCGGGCTTGCTGTGGATGTGCTGTGTCTTGCGACACTGCTTCTGATCCAGGGCAGTTGACAAGATGCAGGGATGACCCGTCATCCAGGAGGTGCCAAGATAAGAGGGAGGGAAGAGGGTAGAGGGGAGTGGAGTTATGTAGGGGATGGAATGGGTGGGAGTGGTTTCTATGCCCTTTGGTATATGTATGTGTATGTACTCATACATCAGCAACGAAAGTTCTGATGTTTATCACAAGCTAGCTTCAGGTGTCTGAAATAATACACTATCGCGTTGAGCAAAATGACGATCAGTAAACTACGGCCATATCTTCCAAAATATTTACCAAGGCCAAACAAGAACAAGACAATTCATTTCGGGAACGACGCCTTCAGGAGACAAATCACGCTGCCAAGAAAAAACTAATAAACTCTTCGAGTCAGTCGACTTTCGCACCTGATTACGACGCCATGTTGTTAGATTCCTCTTCCTTAGACCACAGGAAGTCAGAAACCTCTAAGGACCACACCCTCCCTTCGTCCACCCTCATTCTCTCTTTAAGACTAATGGTTGGTTCGTCGAACGCGGTTCGACAGACACGTTTTTAATGTGATGTGTGAACGTGTGAACGGGGTATTTGGGGTTTAACCAACGTGTTCGACAACCAAATACCCCGTTCACACGTTCACACATCACTTCAAACACGTGTCTGTCGAACCGCGTTCGACGAACCGTTAGACCGTGTAAACACCCTCATAGAATGAATAGAGTAAATAGACGATGGAAGAAGATAGAAGAGACAAGACTCCCAAGCACAAAATAAGCCACAATGAAACTCCTGTCCCCATTTTCCACCTACGACGGCGACCATGAGCCTACTATCATGACCACCCCCCCTTGGCCACCCGACCTGTCATTCGCATTCAATTCCATTCCAGCGGTCGAGAGGTAGAATGGGACGGAGTCATCTGCCGTTTCCCGTCACCAATTGGATAATTCGGACAAATAGCCACCCGGCTTGAGTTGCAGAGGTGTCAAGTTAGTCGACAAAGGACCGCAATTGAGAAGCCGGTGCCTGTCCACAATGCCCGCCAACTCGACAGTCTTACTGCAACGTGTGTACGGTTGCCGACCTATGTCAATAGGTATGAGTATAATGGCAACCGAATAAACACGTATACACGCGCATGGGCGCATGCGTACACACACACACACACACACACACACACACACACACACACACACACACACACACACACACGGTGGCGTAGTTGGTAGAGCACTGAGCTGCCACAATAGTGGCCCGCAGCTCATGGTTCGAATCCTGCCCAGGGCCGAAATTATTTCGGTACCGCTGCGCTTCGGGTCGTTACTCTGACTCTTGTGGGCGGGGAGTTGGGTGTGTGTGTGTGTGTGTGCAAGGTCATAGCATTACCCATAGATCGGACCTACGAGCTCTGAGCTCTCTTCCAGGAGGGATATAGCTGTCGATCACGAGTCCAACACGTGATCCAAAGACCAAGTGAATCCAAAGACCAAGTGAATACACACACACACACGCACGCACACACGCATGCACACGCACACGCACACACACACACACACACACACACAGTGGTAGATCCCTGACGGCACTTGGGTTGCTCAGTTTCCACTTTACCGAGACTCGGTGTAGGATGGTTTAAAAAACGACGAGATAATCTCATTGTCGTGGAGGAGAGGGCTTCACAGTTCCCTCGGTACGTTTGACCCTATAGATGACACCTGACCTATAAAGTTCCTTTCTTTCTTGGTTTGGGCTGTTCTTAGGAAATGGCCTGTTCTCTTGGTCTTATGGTGAATTACTAAGTTAAATATTTTCTCTGGGTTCACTGGTTTGATAGTTTTTCAAATTTGCTTTATTATGCGTTCTTCTTCTTTGTAGACTGATGTAAATGTAAAATTAAAGTAAATGTTGAATTTCTCCTTATTTTGGTTATTGCTATTACTGTTGTACCAGTCATCTTCTTGGTCTGGTGGTTGATGTCTTTCTCATTAACCCATTCAACTCCGATGACAAGATGTCTTGTCATTTGGTCAAATAAAACAAAAAATCATAAAACACCAAAATGTTTGATCAAGCACCAGAAAAATATGACGTCAGTCCTCGCTTCGCTGCGAGCGAAGCGAGGACTGACGTCATATTTTTCTGGTTGATCAAACATTTTGGTGTTTTATGATTTTTTGTTTTATTTGACCAAATGACAAGACATCTTGTCATCGGAGTTGAATGGGTTAAAGCCACTGTTGAATGTTGATTAGTACTTGAGTGGGGCACTCAGTTTCATTGTGTACACAATTAAAAATTGAGCGCTCTACTCAAGTAGTTATCAACGATGACTTTAGTGAGAAAGACATCAACTACCAGATCATGAAGATAATGGATGGCAGGTACAACGGTAATAACAATAACCAAATAACAATAATAATTAATAATAATAATGATAACAATAATAATAATAATATTAATAATAATAATAATAACAATGATAATAATGATAATAACAACAACAATAACATTTACTATAAATCCACATTTACATCAGCCTACAAAGAAGAATGCAAAACAAAACAAATCATCAAGAAAAACATCAAACCGGTCAGCTGGTAACGCAGTGAAGGTCAGTCGTTTATCATATAGGGGTAACTTGGATTATGATTAGGCTGTATAAAAAGTACGCTCTAAAACAATTCAGGTTTATGCACCAACTTCATAGAGTTAAGACGATGAAATTGAGTCCTATGATGATTTAATTCAGGTAATGGACCAAGAAAAAAAGTAAATAGACGTTGGTAATAGGTGACTTTAATGCTAAAATGGGGAAGAAGATGGGAGTGGAATCATATATCTAAGAAGTTTGGAGTGAGAGAAATGACAAAGGCGATATGTTAATTGCAAATGGACCTGGAGAAGTCCAAATGGAACATCAAAGAACGAAGCAGACTTCATATTAGGAGATGAGAGCATGTGCGTTAACAATGTTATGGTCATAAATAAAGAAAATACAGTATATGTTGTGACTATAGTATGGTAGGTTGCACAGCTAAATTCAATATCAGAGCCGAGAGAAATAAACTAGTTTTGAAAAAAAAGCCTTACAAAGGTTAAATATATCAAGAAGGAATTTATGTTAGAAACTAAATGCAGAATCGAAGCTCTAAGAAATAAAGAGGACACCGTCGAAGGTATGAATTTGAATTTAGTGAATATCATTAGGGAATCGGCAGAGAAAGTAGAAAGTAAAAAAAGCATTAGAGAAAACAAATACTCCAGAGCTACAAACGACCTAATTAAAAGAAGGAGAACTATGTAGATTGAAAGCAGGAGAGACGAAATAGAGAGTACAACTAAAAAGTCTTATCAGCCAAAGGCATAGATAAGAGAAAAGAAAGAGAAACATGGACGAAATAGAAGAAGCTATTCGGAAGGGTAAAAGTATTAAAGGGGTCGAGCGCAGACTAGCTTTAGAAATGATAGACATGGAGATCATTAAATGCAAAGACAAAATAGTAAAAAGAGTACCGTAGAAGAATTTTATCAAGATCTTTACTCATCAAAGGCCGTAGCTGATCTAGTAAATTCATCTGTAGACTTTAGTAGTGTACCAGAAGTTACAAAAGAAGAAATAGAGTTTGCTCTAAAAAAATATGAAACGTGGAAAAGCACCTGGGGAAGATTGTATATTCATATATCTTCTGAATGACACAGGGGAAGAAGTTCATATTAAATTAATTCAGTTGTATATCCAATTTTTACGTCAAGAAAGCGTTTTGCATCCTGGTGTAATGCTATAGTTATTTTGCTTCAGTATAAAAGAGACAAAAAAGATCTTAGCATCTACCGACCAATTAGCTTGTTATCAAATGTATATAAAGTACTCTCCGAGATCCTTACAAATAGACTAGGTCAAGTTTTAGATGGAAACCAACCAAGAGAACGACAGACTTTAGAAGCAGATATTTGACTCTGGACCATTTGCAGAGGATGAGTAAACTAATCGAGAAAACGACAGAATACAATATGCCTGGATATTTCATTCAGCTGAGAGGAGCCCCTTCTGCAGCAAAAATGGCTGAATACTTTCATGAGTTAAATGTTGTGTCAGGAGGCATTGCTGAACAAAGAGCTTTCTCGACATTCTCGGGTAGGCAGAATCAGCATCTTGGTCACAACGACGTGTAACGTCACTCATTAGTTTTGTCAAATTTCACTTGCCATAGACGCATGTTTCATATTTTTTGTCCAGCACTATTTTGTATATTGTTTTATATGTATTTTGTACATTGATATTTCGTATATCATTTGTGTTTTATGTATTGGTATTTTTGTTTTATAACACTTGCACTGTGATAGTTTGTCATTCGTTCGTATGTGGTTTTTTGACCCGCATTTGAACCACCATGTCAGTATAGATAGCCAGCCTAGAGCCTGGCGATTTCTTTCTCATTCTCAACTATCACTTCACACTACTAACATCTCACCAACTGACGACAGTGCTTGGCTGAACCCTTTGTTATACTCGTCGTAATGAAACATCGTGTATAATCGTAGTTCGATGTCAATCTGTCTTATAGTTCATAAGTTTATTTGATTACTGTTTGTTCGTTGGATACGTTTTGTTTAGGATCATGTCTATCTTTTACAAATTTTACCACTGATACTTTGGAATATATCGCTCCATCATTGGAAGACTGTCGTAACTCAAATTTCGTGATTTTTCAGGAGAAGCATTTTAAAGTATCTAAATCCTATAACTTTAATAATTTTACCCTAAGCAATAAAACTTACCATCTTGATTAGGTAAATAGGACT
>NC_134809.1:26668040-26680540 GCF_046742065.1 Oratosquilla oratoria | reverse complement strand
GGAAAGTTTAAGAAATGTAGAGTCGTGTCTATTTACATAAAGAAAGAAGATGAAAAGGATTTTGATAAGAGACATATATAAAGAGAGAGGCATAAAGTTACTAAGCATTTGCTGACGAGTATATGGTAGTGTAAAGGAGATGATTCGAACATGGGTTTTTGTCGTATGAATCGTGATCGTAATCTCCCAATTAATCGGTCTGGTAGAGAAAGAAAGACAGAAAGAAACCGAAAAACAGAAAGAAAGAAAAAAGGAGAGAATGAAAGGGAGAAAGAAAGAGAAAGAAAAAAGACAGAAAGAAAGAACGACAGAAAAAAAGACAGAAAGACGAAAAAAAAAAGACTGAAAAAATAGAAAGAAAAAAAAGCACAAAGGAAAAGAAAGAAAAAGACAGAAAGAAAAAAATGAAAAAAAAAACAGAAATGAAAAAAAGCACAAAGGAAAAGAAAGAAAGAAAAAAGAGAGGAAGAAAGAAAGAGAAAGAGAAAAAAAGAGGGTAAAAATAAGAGAAAGAAAGAAAGGAGAGAGACAGACAGAAAGACAAAAAGAAAGAAAAACAAAGAGAAAACAGAAAGAAGGAGAGAAAGAGAGGCAAAGAAGAATGAACGAATGAATGAGAGAAAGAGAAATCAATGAGAGAAAGGAAGACAAAAAGAGAAAGAAAAAAAGAAACAAAGAAAGAGAAGAGAAAAAAGACAAAAAAGAAAAGAAAAGACAGAAAGACAGAAAAAAATACAGAAGAAAAAAGACAGAAAGACAGAAATAAAAAAGAAAGACGGAAAAAAACATGCAGAAGAAAAAAGACGGAGAGACAAAAAGAAAGAGAGAAAAAAAGAAATTATGAATGTATTGCAACAGGTCAGGCAGAGAAACTGTTGAATCCAAGCAACAAGAGTATACTGATAAGCATATGTGTCCAGTGGGTCCATCTCCTCTCACTCTCCCCAACCTCAGCCCGCTCGAGCCGACGTCCAAAGGGTCATGGTGGATTAGGAAGGTGGGACAGCTAACAACATTGCCTCACTCTCGTTGTGTGCAGCTGTGGCTTGATCCATCTACAAGAGAGGACGACTTCGGACGAGACCCACCCGGTCGGTGGCACGCGAGGGCCAAGTCACATATTTCATTTTATTTCATTTTATTCTATTTATTTATCTATTCATTTTTTTTTAGGCCATACCGTTTCTTTGGCTCATGGAGACTACTTCAACAGAGACCAAAAAACGCCGGACATCTACTATCTCTCTCTCGCTTGAACTTTGTGATTCCACTTGAAGAATTCTCTACCCACACTCCGTCTCACTCCATCGTTTTAATGTTGAAATCCTGCCTATGATTTTTTCCTCAGTAAATCACTGCAGCAGCAATAAAGCAACACACCATTAATGTGTTCGATATACGGTAATTTTGTATGTATTCTATATACGGTAATTTTCTTATAACAAAAGGGGTTTTTGACATAGATATATTACTGATGCAAGAACCAGCTATTTATAGCTTGATGGACCATTGTACGCTGGTGACATAATCGGAAGCGTGCTGATCTCCCAGTCGCTTGCTTGTGGGTTCGAATCCCGCAATTTCGACCCCTAGTAGTGACTGTTACCTGTCCCAAGAATCCAAACGCATAGATTATGTAATCGTTACTTAATTAGGCAATTACTAACAGGTAATTACGTAAATGGCAATAAATTCTAGGGCAATTGTCCAGGGGGCAGTTGTCCTACGGGGGCAATTGTCCCGGAGGCAGTTGTCGGGGGGCAGTTGTCCCGGGGGCAGTTGTCCTAGAACCAGGGCAAAGGTGACGGCTTCGGCCGCAGCTACACAGCGACCCCTGGCGTAGGCTCCTGACTTTCCTTTTCAAGTTCTGTTGTCAACAACAGCACAATATAGGAGCAAATAATTTGTGTTTCACATCTTGTTATATACACAAGTGGAATTTATGTTATTTATCGATTTATTATTTATCTTATTTACTATTATCATTATCATTATTATTACCATTGTTGTTGTTTTATTTTCATGTCTATTTATTATCATTTATCTATTGTTTTGTTTCAGTGATTTTCTGACTTATTTTCTGTGTTTATTTGCCTGTCAATTTGTGTCTGTTTTATTTTTTATATATTCATCAATTTCTTCATATAATTCAATTATCATCTATCTGTATGATAATTTATTTATCTATTAGGTTATTTATTAATTCATTTGATTATTAATGTATATACGTACTTATTAACTTATTTACATTTGATTACCAATGTATATACATATTTATCCATTATCTATCAATTTACTTATTAATTCATTTCATTCATTTACCCACATATCTATTCATCCATTTATTCATTTATATGTTTATTCAGACAGGGATGTCCCTTTATCCATAAGGAATTGAGATAAGAGAAAGACAATGGATGGTGGACGAGAGTGGAATAAGTGGAAGTGGGTGCTACCTTGTTTGGCTACCCCCCCTTATAAAGGGGAAGAAGCCATTGGTATAATACATTATACATACATACCCACATTTATCTTTAGCTTTCTTCTATCACATACTCTCCCAAACTCTGGTAAAAGTAAGGTGATGAGATGTACAAGGGGTGAAAGTGGCAGTAGACTGGAAGTGAACATTAAGGGAGAGTGACTGGAGGAAGTGGATAGTTTTAGATACTTGGGTGCAAGTGTAGCATGAAAAGGTGGAGTGAAGGTGGAGGTAGAATGTAGATTGAGAGAAGCGAGTAAATGCCTTGGTGGTTTAAAGAGTGTAATGAGGAATAGACATTTGGGAATGGATGCGAAGAGGAGACTGTATGAAGGAGTGATTGTGCCAACAGCACTGTATGGGGCAGAAACGTGGAACATAAGAGAAGAAGAGAGAAGAGTTTGAATGTGTTTGAGATGAGGTGTCTGAGAAGTATGGTGGGAGTTACTAGGCTAGATAGAGTGAAAAATGAGGAGGTGAGGAGGAGAACAAGGGTGAAAAAGGATTTGGGAGATAGGGTTGATGAAAGAATATTAGGATGGTTTGGACACATGGAAAGAATGAGTGAAGAAAGACTAGTAAAAGAGGTATGGAAGGCAGATGTGGAGGGAGTGAACATGAGGGGACGTCCTAGGATGAGGTGGATGGATGGGGTGAAGGGGGCTTTGGGGAAGAGGGGAATGTCTGTTGAGGAAGGAAGGGAGAGGACGGAAGACAGAGGTGAGTGGAGAATGGTTGTATATGGATGATGTTGTGACTGCATGAGGAGGAAGGGGCGGGGAAGTGGGGGGTGGGGTTGTATGTGTGAGTAAATTTTGACGCAGCCCGAAGGGATTTCTCCCCGTCCTCGCCTTATATGCAAAGGGGGACGGAGAGGGGGGGTCGCCGATTAAATGAAGCGGCCTCGCTGTGGATGTACTGTGTCTTGCGACACTGCTTCTGACCCAGGGCGGTGGGCAGGGTGCAGGGATGACCCGTCATCCAGGAGGTGCTCAGATGAGAGGAAGGGTGGGAGGGGTGTGGAGTGTATTTAGGGATGAAATGGGTGGGAGTGTTTTTATGCCTTTCCCTTTTTGGCTACCTCCCTTGGAAGGGGGAAAAAGCCTTGGTATATGTATGTATGTATACATACATACATACATATATACATACATACATACATTACATACATTGCATACAATACATACATACATACATACATTAAATACATACATACATACATACATACATACACGGATTCACATATTTGTTCACTCATTTATTCATTCATCTATTTATATATCAATTTATTTATATATTGATCAATCTATTAGTCTCCCTATTTGTCTTTATATTTAGCTATCTATTTATCTATTTACCCATTTATCTATCTATCTATATATATATATATTATATATATATATATATATATATATACATATGTATGTTTATACATATATATATTTATTAATCTATTTATTCATTTATTTATCTATTTATTTATTTATCTATATATTAGTCTGCTTATTTGTATATTTGCACAGGAAAAACGGGCTAAAGGAAATAGGCAAGAATTGGTTTACCCACAGAATAGTTAACGAATAAAATAGACTTAGCAACAATTTAGTGAGCTCAGAAACAATTGGTTGTTTTAAAAAAAAAACTTTATGGATAGAGAGGAAATGTGGTCATGGACATGGAAGTGCCTGGTGTAGGCCTTATGGCCTCTTGCAGTCTCTTTCATCCTTATGTTCATACGTTAACCGAGGGCGTAGGTGAGAGGGAAAGGGTTGAGGAGAATCTCTGTGCTTCGGTAACTGGGAGGTTCCTTTGCAGGTGAAAATATGGTCGTAGCAACGAAGGGACTCACGGAAGATGGCCGCAAGGTTCGACAGGGGGCCGTGATGCACGTGGAACAGAGCCGACAGCCTCCGGATCCAGCCCACATGACGGTCATTGCTACTGGAGTTCCAGAGGCACCGTACCAGGTGAGTGGGTCCTGTTCCAGGATTCAAACGCCCACGCACGCACGCACGCACGCACACACACACACACACACACACACACACACACACACACACACACACACACACACACACACACACACACACACACACACACACACACACACACACACACACACACACACACACACACAGAAGCTCGTGGAAACTTGCCTAAAGTCTCCGACTGCAAGGGTGAACCTATAAGTTTAAGTATGTCTGCATTCAAACGATTCCACTCAGCAGAAAGAAAGCCCTCCCCCCCAAAAAAAAGAAAATAAACAAAAACAAAAACCATTTATTCTGTTTTCTCAACAGATCACAGACACTGACTACGTCAATTATGCCTGTGTGTATTCCTGCATGGAGTACGTGGGCTTCCGTGCAGAGTTCGCCTGGGTCTTCAGCAGGAAACCTCAGCTCGAGGAGAAGTACATCGAGAGATGTCGCACCAACCTACAGGAGAAAGGCGTCGACCCAGACAAAATGGTGGAAGTTCGACAGGGAGATGTAAGGAACTCGCCAAAGCTTTCCCTTCCTCCTCCCTCTCCCTCCTTTCTCTTCTACTAATCACCTCTTCTTCCCTCCTCCCTTCCTCACTCTTCCTTTCTCCTTCCCTTCCTCCTCCCTCTCCCTCCTTTCTCTTCTACTAATCACCTCTTCTTCCCTCCTCCCTTCCTCACTCTTCCTTTCTCCTTCCCTTCCCCCTCCCTCACTTACTAATCACTCCTCTCTCCTGTCTCTCCTCTGACTTCCCTTCTCTCTATTTCCCTTCCTCCTCCTCCTTCCTCCTCCTCCTTCCTCCTCTCGCTTCTACTAATCACTTCTACCTACCTCCTCACTCCTCCTTCCTCCTTCCCTCCCTCCTCCCTCTCTTACTAACCATTCCTTGTTTTTCCTCTCTTTCCTCCGACTTTCTTCCTTTTTATTTTCCTTGCTCTTCCTCCTCCTCCTCCTTCTCCTACTCTTTCTCATGCTTCCATTTCACCATCCTCCTACCTCTTCGTCCTCCTCCTCCTCGCCCCTCCTTATCATCCTGCCTTTTCTCATCCTCCTACCTTCTCTTCTCTTCCTCCTACCTTCTCTTCTCTTCTCTTCCTCCTAATCCTCCCCCTTCCTTCTCCTCCTCCTCCTCCTCTTTTTATCTCATCCATCCTCATGCTCTACTTCCTCCTTATTTTCATCTTCATCATACTCATCCTCATCCCTCCTTTCTTATCCTCCTCCTCCTTTTCCTATATCATCTTCCTTACTCATCCCCTTCCTCCTCCTCCTTATAATCCTTATCCTCCTCCTCCTTCTCCTATATCATCTTCCTTACTCATCCCCTTCCTCCTCCTCCTTATAATCCTTATCCTCCTTATTAATTTCATCCTCTCTCATCATCGTCATCTTCCTTATCCTCTACTTCCTCCTCCTCATCCCCCTTCCCCTTCCTTTTCCTCCTTCTACCTTCTCCTCATCCACCCTAATCTTCATTCCCCTTCCTAATGCTCTTTCTTCTCATCCTCTTCCTCCTAGCTCTCCTCCTCCTGTATCCCTCCTCTTTTCCTTCCTCTTCTTCCTCCTCCTTCTTCCTCATCTTCTTCCTCCTACCTCATCCTCTTCATCTTCCTCCTCCTCTTTATTCTCATCCTCATACTCCTCATCCGCATCCACTTTAATCTCCCATCCTTCTCATCCTCTTCATTCTCTTTGCTCCTCCCCTTCCCTCATTCTCCTACCTCCTCTTAATTATCCTTGTCATCCTCTTCCTCCCTCTCATTCTCCTCTCTCATTCTGATCCTTCTCTCTCATTATCCTCCTCCCTCAGCTTTATCTTCCTCTTTCCTCATCATTTTCTTTATATTCCTCCTTCTCTTCCTAATTCTCATTCTACTTCTACTTAATGTGTAACCACTTTGAAAGTTAAAGGTGTCTAATTTTTCTGGAATATGTTTTTAGTACATGCCAAAATCGATTATAGCTAAACAGATTAAGCAAAAACTCTTTCGTTTTCTATCTATTGTAATTTGAATTTACTGACCCTATCGCCAAATCGTCGTCTGCTTCAGCCGGTCTCGTAAAACCTACCCGTGACGCTATCTGCTTCGCAGTGACGGCAGAGCCTATGTTCATTCGTTATGCATCTTCATTGTGTTTGATGAATAGGGATTGTGCCGTGTGCCGCTGGATATTTGATATAAGATTTAGGAAATATGGAAATGAAAGAAATACTGAGAGAAATACACGACATGGAAATAATTAGGAGAAAAAAGGCAGAGAATAATATGTTATTAACATATAAAACTCAAAGATAAAGGCAGGAGAAGAAAGCTGATGATAGCCGGTCAGTAACAATGGTATAAGTCTCATACAGAACATACACAGAGAGCTAAATGATGCGGTTAGATTTTCTTATAATAAAACTAAATGTCCTTTTTTCTAAAGCATTATGCAAAACAAACCATAGGAGATATTATTTTTCAAAAATGTTACTAAATTTATCAGATAACCTAAACTTGAGTAATAATAAATGAATGAAAAAAATAGAAGATAGACACAGCAAAAAGGAAAATAAAACAAGAAAAGATAATCCATGCAGTATTGGAACAAATGAAAAAAACTGTCATTTGATGGAAGGGATTGGTATCGTCTTAGCGATACTTGTAGTGAAACCTCCGTTTTTATACAATGTGTAAACAGTCCAAGATAATGTATCTAACTTGTCGTATAAAGAATAATTGGTTTTATGTAGTAGATACAAATCACCATAATTAACCTTTTTACTGGTACACTGAGGCCGAGATGAAAAAGTATTTGTATTACGTTGTAGAAGTCATTGTTTACAAAACTTTTGTGGCATCCAGGAGGCGTAGTATGGACACGATGCATTATATTAGTTTGTGTAGGAGCATAGTGCAAAGATATTGAATGCGTCACGTATACTATCCTGGACGGATGTTATAATTTGCAGAATTCTGACTTTCAAGTTGCAAGTTACTGTTCTGCAGGAAATTCATCTTCCTGCTAGCCGCCTGCAAACTCCGTCAATATCCTCATCTCCATCTGGAGGTGCAGCCCCGAGGGGCAGACACTTGGTCCTCGGACTGATGGCAAGACCTCTGTCGCCTTTGTGTTTCCTCTTGTTTTTTACACAAGGAGAATTGACAAGTGCTACTGATCCCGTTTTCCAATACTATAAACATGTGACATAGAAACAGTCTTACAACATAGAGAAACTGTCCAACTTTTCTTCTCAGAAAGATCTATGGAGCTGCATGTGGCCCCTTGGTGGGATAATCGGCTTCAAGTTCCACTATAAGGCAAAATTTGTCGTGCCCTTCTTTAAGAAATTTTATGTTTTCTTCCCATAAGTTTTGGGATGGGGATTTCTTGATCAAATATTTTGTCTTTGTCTCTTGTTTCAAGTTTTCTGCTCAACGCAGACTCTACCATGACTGTTAGGGGGAATAAGGTCTTGTAAGAAGAATCAGCCAGGGACGAAGTGGCTCAGTTGGCCCGGAGGCAATAACATCGAATGCTGACGAAATGTGAAAGACGGAGGTGCTGGCCATGCTGACTGATTGGCTGATTCTGTTATGAATACTTCTCTTTAATCATCATTAAATAGACAATATTTTTTTTTAAGTTGTGGGTCATTGTTTAGTGTTGTTTGATCATTTAACTTCTGCCCAACATGGAACAAAATGTACACTTAGAATTTAGATACCAAACTTAACCTAAAGTACACACTTTTGGAACTAAGACTAATTCTGATACGGAAACATAAAACAGCACTGAAATTTCAGGAAAGGGTTAAGAAACGTAGAACAACTTGTGTAAATTTGAATTTCATATACTTTCAACTCGGTAGTCCAAATATTCTGCCAGAGTCCCCATACTACAAGAACTTCGACATTCTCTTTAAATCATAAAGTAAAAAGACAAACGTATTATGTGTACATACTCCTCTTTTCACATATTTAATCAATAGATGGAATATTCTGCAGACGTATCCATATCACAAGCACATCGACGCCGTCCACAAAATCAGCAGAAAGTGGATTTTTTCACTTTTCTTTTCTTTTTGCCAATCTCTGACTTACCAGTTGTAATATTCTGGAGACATGCCCATACCACGAGCACATCGACGCCTTCCACAAAATCAGTACATAGTGGATTCTTTTCTTTTCTTTTCGCTTATCTCTGACTTACCAGTTGTAATATTCTGCAGACATACCCCTACCTTGAGCACATCGACGCCTTCCACAAAATTAGCACAGAATGGATTTTTTTCTTTTTATTTTATTTTCACTTACCTCCGACTTACAATGTTGTAATGTTCTGCAGTCATGCCCCTACCAAAAGCACATCGACACCCTTCTCGATATCAACGAGAAACAAGTGGAGGAGAACCTAAAGCATGTCGTTCCTTCGACGACTCCTTCTCCTAGACGGGGGACGAAGACGACTTACAGCCCGAAAGTCACGAATATCCCCTCCGTGACCGACAGCTCGAAGTACAAGAATAAGCTGAAGGAGTTCGAGACTGTGATGGAAGAGGGAACTGCGGTAAGTTTGGTTTCATGGTTTTCGCTACCGAACGTCTCGTTACATTTTTCATTTTATTTGATCTTATCCTCTTTTATTTAATCATATTACAATGCAATATTATATCATGGTTATCTCCCTTATAAGAGGGAAAAAGCCTTTGGCATATAGATACAGATAAATATTATATCATATTGTGAGAGAATGTGGGTGGGGAAGGGCAAACGAAGATGTGTTAGGAATAGAGTTTATTGCCCTAACGTTGCGACCAACTTGGTCTTCTTCAGAGGACCAAGAAGAAGACCAAGAAGACCAAGTTGGTCGCAACGTTAGGGTAATAAACTCTATTCCTAACACATCTTCGTTTGCCCTTCCCCACCCACATTCTCGCTCATTTGTCTAAAATAATCTTAAATATCATATTGTATCATGTTATATCACATTATATTATATCATGTCATATTATACATCATAATATATTATATTACATTATACCAAGTGCCCCAAAATCACAAAATCTAAACATTTCTAAGACGCACGGAATACTTACAATATTGGTTTGATATGGTTTAACGTCACAAACTTCCCCCTATCGGAAGGCTAAGATGGTGCCCCTCACAGAGGACTTTATAGCGTGGAATTTAATGACCCATGCCCTTGGTTCAACTTCGCCGGTGGCAGTATTCGAACCGCCATCCCCTCGAACTTCGCGGCAAGTAACGACGCCTTAACCAACTCAGCCAACGGTTTAGATTACTTGTACACCTCGACTTGCTTGTGTCCAGAATCTTCAGCCACACTTTCACGCATTCCCAAGCAACATTAGCCAACATCTCTTTCTCAATGCCCGCGCACGGTGAAAAGCAGGAGTGACTTAAATTAGACAAACAAATTCTCAGTGTCATTTTAATGTTGTAAAAATTTCATGCTTCTCAGTTTCGTGTGTGATTTTTTTTTAGGATTGTTAAGAATTTGTAACTGACTTTTGGGACACCGGTATTATATTATATCATATATATATATATACATATACATATACATATATATATATATATATATATATATATATATATATATATATATATATATATATACATATACATATACATATATATATATATATATGTGTGTGTAATACAATATTTCATGATACAATGATATGATATGATATAATATAATATAATATAACATATAATATAATACAATATAATATAAATATAATATAATATAACATAAAATATCCTGCAGACATATCCATAATAAACATAATGTAACATAATATGATGTAATATATGATATATTATAATATATGATATGATATAACATAATATAATATAATATAATGTAATATATTATAATATAATATATAATATAATATAATATAATATAATATAATATGATATAATATAATATAATATAATAAAATATAATATAATATACATACATACATATACCAATGGCTATTTTCCCCTTACAAGTGGGGTTAGCCAAAAAAACAGGCATAAAATCCACTCCCACCCATTCCATCCCCACATACTCCACTTCCATTCACACACACTCCCCTCCCTCCCTCTTATCTTGGCTACTCCTGGATGATGGGATATTCCTGCGTCTCACCCACTGCCCTGGGTCTGTTGCAGTTGCATTATACTACAATATATTATTTCATATTGTGTCATGTTACATCATGTTATTTCATGTTTTATGTTATATCATATTATATTATTTTATATTATGTTTTATTATAGTATCATATTATATCATACTATATTGTATTATATTGTTTCATTTTGTGTTATATCATGTTATGTTATATGTTGCTTTATATTTCATATATCATACATATAAAATTATATATCATTTCATATAATGTTATTGTTTACTAAATCATATTATACTATACCATACTATATCATATTATCTTACATCACATCATATTAATATATTTTATAGTATAATATAGTATATAATATAATTCTAACTTAATTCTATTTTCTATTCTATTCGTATTTTTATTGATCTTATTCTATCTCATTGAACCCCATTTCATTTTCTCATTTATGTTAAAATTATTAACTTGAGATTGACAAGAAATTGGTAGCCACGTCAATTGATCAAAGTCGACCCACAGCGTTTTTAGCATGGATGAATAGAGTTCTCATTACCAAAATATTTTCTTTATACGAGCAAATATCACCCAAGGGGTCAGGGTGATGCAGGCAAGGTCATCATATTAAGACCACAGGGAACACGCAGTAGTGGATTTAGATTGGACAAATTCTGGTTTAAGAATGAAATTAGGAAGATTTTGTTTACCAATAGAATGGTTAGCGAATGAAATAGATTTAGTAACCATGTATTGAGCGCTGAAACTACCGGTTGTTTTAAGATAAAATTGGATAAATTTATGGAGTGGTATGATTAGTGGTAAGGGACATGGAGCTGCCTAGTGTAGGATTTATGGTCTCTTGCAGTATCCTTTGTTTATCTGTTCATATGCCTTAAGATGAGGGACAACAGCATCATTGTGCATTAATTTCTTTTTGTGCCACCAGAGGCGCTACGAACGAAAGTCTAACTTAGACTATGATGGTCTCCGAAATAAGTTGCTTCTAACACTGAGTTCTGTAACATCCAAGCAAGCTCTTTAGTAAATATGTCTTAATATCGTTTCGCAGTAATACCACGGAGTTCAAACCTGATTTGGAATATTTCTCGCATCTTAACGTATTACTTAATCTTATATTGCTTTTAATTCACGGTTACTTTAATCAGAACACCTTTCTTAAAAAAGAGAAGCTCTCCGTCTAACAGATATTGAATTGGTCATTCTTCCAGCAGGTACTAGACAAACTAGAGAAGGAGGACAAGGAGAAAGAGAAGAAAAAGAAGGCAAAGAAAACGGAAACTCCAGGTAAGATCATTGCAAGCACCCACGCGCAGACACACACACACACACACACACACACACACACACACACACACACACACACACACACACACACACACACACATTTTCAGCAGTAATGCTGCTATACCCAATAAACCGATGATGATTATTATCATATATATATATATATATATATATATATATTATATATACATATATATTATATATATACATGTATATATATATATAATGTATATATATACATGCATATATATATATATATATAATATATATATATCTATATATATATATACGCACATACATAAGCACAATATTACACACACAAACACGAGCGCACACGCAAAAATACACTTCACATAGACTCGACAAACAATATATAAGGTTTATTACCCATCGTATCAACCATAGTCCTAGGACCGTTTTCAGAGGTATTGTGGCTTACAGAGAACAACTTATATTGCCTACGGCTCCACCTGGGACAGGAACTACACAGTCAAGGTGTGCCGTGTTCCTCCCATGCTACATGTCTAATGATATAATTAGATACATATTAAAAAAAAAAAAAAAAAAAAAAAACTACACAGAAGTCGAG
>NC_134809.1:26643040-26663040 GCF_046742065.1 Oratosquilla oratoria | reverse complement strand
GACCTCGCACTAACAGTTACCTCCATAGGTACCATCGCATGATACAGTATATTGTAGACCCAATTCATTATAAGATGGGTTCCGGCCTTAGTATCTGTGATGAATACAGGCCGGTATGTATGCTCCAATATACAAATATAATTCTACACGCTTGTATAATATTAACCCACGGCATTGGTGCTATAGTCATGTGTAGTTTTAGCTGCCTGTGATCCTAAGTGTCGCTCCCGTAGTAGCTCATATTCAGTTAGAAGAGGAAACAAAAGATGTCTAATCAAAATGTTTTCGTTAATGCAATGAAATTACTAGGAAAAAAAAACCCTGGCTTTTCCAAGGGATTCGAGAATTCCAAACCAACCAATTAAGTGCAAAAGATAATTTTCTTCGCGTTGAATATGAACGAGTAACATACTTTGGTGAATGCACTTAAGACACCCTTACACAACAGTGGCAAGTGGTGTTAAGAAAAAGCAGATATAGTCGTATAGGTTCCCTGGTTCTCCATCGTAGTTGTTTGAATAAACACATTCATACACACGAGCGGCAGTAGCATTGTATGTGGGTTTAGACTGCAAGCACAAATAAAACAATAGAATTATTTTGCTGAGAGTATAATTCACCTTTCAAGACACCCTTCATTTTCTGTCAAGAACACATTTTATTTTTGCGAAATAATAATAAATAATATAAAAAATTAAAAGAGGAAATGAAATTTCTTCACTTTCGTTTTGTGTAGTCCACGCCCCTAGTGGTCAACAGGGAAAGCTCTAATTTTCACTGCTTTGGCTTTACTGATACCATGCTATCAATTTAGCTTCTGAAGTAATCTACAGGGCCTCAAACATCAACTAATTATTCATACATGGATAAGGAATCCTATGAAAATACCCAAAACTAAAAAAACAAGGCCGACTCTTGGACCCATCACACATGGGCCTTGGAACGTAAACGACAAAAGAATATATACATAAATGAAACATAAAAAATAAATGAATAAACAAATAAATAAGATAAGAACAACCTTACGAGTAAGATCCACTCTAATATATCGTGTCCATGTCACATACACTCAAAAGTATCCTGAAGTGAGTATCGTTAATACCTGATATCCCCCCGAACTGGTGGGACAAGTGGAAGATTGGTCAGATACATGGCGTTCAGATGCTGTGACCTGATGAGGGTTTACCCGTCAGGGTCTGTGTCCACGTAGAACACTCTCTACGATTAACAATGATTCTTTCTTTCGCCAGAGAAAGAAAAGTGTCAATTTTATCTCGCCCAGGTTGATCAGGACGCTCTGATATTTATTTTCGTGTTGTCATGAGAAGTGGAAACACAATGGGCAAAAGCCGACAAGACTGTGAGAATCAACACCGTGTGAGATCAAAACATTTATTGGTACGACGTTTCGCTTGTTACAGCTTTTTCAAGTACAGACATATAGCAAACACTCTGACATATACATACATACATATACATATACCAAAGGCTTTCCCCCCCTTACAAGTGAGGTAACCCCAAAACAAAGGGATAAAAACCACTCCCATCCATTCCATTCCCACATACTCCACTCCCATCCATCCCCTTCCCTCCCTCTTATCTTGGCTCCTCCTGGATGACGGGCCATCTGTACATCTCGCTCACTGCCCTGGGTCAGAAGCAGTGTCGCAAGACACAGCAAATCCACAACAAAGCTGCTTCATTAAACTGGCGACCCCCTCTCCGTCCCCTCACGCAGAAATGGAGAAGACGGAGAGAAATCCCTTCGGGCTGTGTCAATTTATTTTCCACACATACTCCCTCACCCCCATCCCCCACCCACTCCCCCTCATACATCACAGCATCACCCATACACTCCATTCACCCTTTTCTTCTGTCCTCTCCTGTCCTTCCTCAATAGACATTCCTCTCTTTCCCAATGTCCCTTTTATCCCATCCATTCATCTCATCCTTGATCGCCCTCTCATGTTCACTCCTTCCACACCTCTTTTACTAATATTTCTTCATTCCTTCTTTCCATGTGTCCAAACCATCCCAATACTCTTTCATCGACCCTATCTCCCAACTCCCTTCCCACCTCCATTCTCCTCCTCACCTCCTCGTTTCTCGTTCTATCCAGCTTAGTAACCCCTATCATACTTCTTAGGTACCTCATCTCAACCACATTGAAACTCCTCTTCCATATATATATATATATATATATATATATATATATATATATATATATATATATATATATATATATATATATATATATATACATATATATATATCTGCATATATATCTACATATATATATATATATATATCTACATATATATATAAACATACATATATATACAGTATATATATATATATATATATATATATACTTATATATATACATATATATATAGATATATACATATATACATAAACGCATATATATTCATATATATATATATAAACATACATGTACATATAATGTATATATATATATATATATATATATATATATATATGTATATATATGTATGTATATATATATAGATATATATATATATATAGATATATATATATATATATATATATATACATACATATATATACCTACATATATATACAGACATATATATATATACATATATGTATATATATATGTATGTATATATATGTATGTACAGTATATATATACAGTAAAAGCATTTTGCTTCTTATAACGAAGGTGGTCAGTCAAGGCATGCACTCATGCTCAGCTCATCTCAAACACATCTGACATCCATTTTGGTTTTCTTAGCGCGCGCGTGTTTACGTGTGTATGAATGTGTATGTATATGTATAAGTATGCATATGTGTGTATGAGTATATATATTAGTATGTGTTGAGGGTACAGGTGAAAAATGTTTTAGTTAACATTTGAAGAACGTTTTTTAAAGTTTCAATTTACAAAAAACGAAAATGTTAAGGACTAACCTTAATAATTTTCATCCATATCCACAGCAGTGTGCATATGTGATTAACCATTACTATCTTAGATCACGTGTTGGACTCGTGATCGAGTTATTACTATCCCGCATGAGAGTTCAGAGCTCATGGATGTCCTGGTCTGCATGTATGTATTCATATATATGTGTGTGTTTCCGGGTATGTGTATATATGTATGCATGCATGTATATGTGTATACTTGCGGGTATGTGTATATACGCATGTATGTATACATGTATACGTGTATATTTGCAGGTATGTGTATATATATGTATGCATGTATGCACGTATTTATAGGCCTAAGGGAACACGATGTAAACACCTGCAGCGCTTAAACAAAACTGAGATCAATTCCGCTGACATACTGTGGATTTTCCTTGGCTACAAATCTGGCACCAGAATCACCCTCACCTTGGCACCCAGAGCTGCTTGCCCTGAAAATCCGAACACTCGGGGCAATGGTAACAACATAGTTTGCAGCTAAGCGGCTCCTAATGTATGACTCGCCACATTAAGCCGGTGCCAGATTGATGGGGCGGGTATGACAGACTGTAACAAGGTCACGCCTTCAAGAAATCGTTTTCTAAATACTGTAGATATGGGGACCATAATTAATTTCCTGTATTAATAATCGTCCTCCGTTGTAACTAGTAATTATGGAAATATATCTTTATCAATATTTTAATGTTCCAAATATCAATATGTAAATATCTATAAATGTTAGTAGTAATATCATGTATGGTTAGAGTTGTAATTTGTAAACAAAGTTATACACGGTGCTTCTAAATATGATATATGTTGTTCTTGCATGAAAAATTGTGTTCCACAGCCAAGACAACGGCTGAAATCAGCTACACTCGCATTAAAATTGTAATATACAACTCTTGAGAAAATTAAAGTTATCTTAATTCCTTCTCTCACGGAATAGTTTCGTCACCAACAGTAGTAATATACAAGTATAAGACTATTACCGCGCCATTCGTTCCATGCCTCACCATCTCGAAATGATTCCTTCATTAGGATATTTTGTCTGCAAAACTAGCGTTTCTATCCTTGGCAACAACATCTCGTGGAAGAGGAGAAGTCAGAGAAGCAGCGAAGGAGAGCCAGAGAGCAAGACGAAGGAGAAAGAACAAAAGTCAAACGAGAGAAGCACTTTCTCGGAGAGTAGAAGAATACTGCGCGACTTCAATCCGTAGAGCGTTGTTACACGAGTTCAAATTTAGATATCGTAATTGGAAATGAAGGATATATGTTAAATTGGAACTGTACATGAAGTTGAGGCTATCTATGGTAAAACCGGAGAGTGGGAGACGGGACCCAACGAGTGTTGCTCCTTTCCTGTATATTGCAATGTTAACGAGTACAATTAAGTAAATTCACACACACACACACACACACACACACACACACACACACACACACATACACAAACACAAACACGCACACTCACTTACACCCACACACACGCGCGCACGCGCGCACACACACACACACGTGCACGCGCGCGCGCACACACACACACACACGTGCACGCACACACACACACACACACACACACACACACACACACACACACACACACACACACACACACACACACACACACACACACACACACACACACACACACACACACACACACACACACACACACACACACACACACACACACACACACACACACGTATTCTTTTTGAATGTTTTCAGAGGACACCCACCCTGGTAACGGAAAGGTGCAGTCGCCCTTTTTCGAGCTGGGTGGACAATCCCTGGCAAGTACCTCAGACAAACATCCTGTCCTTCTCTCCATTGGGCACACACGAGTTTTAACGAAATTCTATCACATCCGTCCGATAAGAGAACAGTAGCTTCCATCCCTCGCTCTCTCTCTCTGCGCTCTCATCCGGAGTAACAGCTGTCAATCGCGAGACATACACGTGATCTAAGACCGTGGCGAATCACACACAAACGATCGGGCCCACGCGTGCACGCGCACACACACTCACAAAGTCACACACACACACACACACACACACACACACACACACACACACACACACACACACACACACACACACACACACACACACACACACACACACACAAAAAAGATTACAAAGGCGGAGCATGCCGACAAGAGACCTTTTGGTCCATATCTAGGTCGGATGCGAAAAAAATCATAATAATAAATTAATAGAGAAAAACTATAATAATATAAACAAACAAAAACATAAATAAATGCATAGGTATAGTTAATAATAAACAAACACACACTTACATACACACATACACAGACACACACACACACACACACACACACACACACACACACACACACACACACACATGTAGTGTTAGTAGTGTATGCACATTTGTAATATGTGTATATTAACGGCACAAAACGTATGTGAGTTAAAGTACGAATATATGCAAAAATGTAATGTACATACATAAGCACGCCCACAACAGAAATCGTTATGTAGTGTAAATATACTAGTATAATATGCCTGTGTTTTAAAGAAAGTGAAACAGAATGCATATGATAGTTTGTGGGTAGAATTAACACAAACAAATGGACAAAAAATGAATGTTGGTGTAATATATAGACCAAAAACATTATCATTAGCAGACGACAAAATGTTGTTTCAAGAACTGTCTAGTTTCTGCAACCGGGACTTATCGACAATGGGTCATTTCAATATTACTGACATTGACTAGATTACCCTTGAACATAGCCATGTAGGTAGTCGCTTGATAGATTTTCTCGGCGACAATTACTTAGTTCAGCATGTAAAAGAGCCCACAAGACATGAAAACTTACTCGATCTATTGATCACTAGCCGCGAAAGCATGATAGCCGATGAAGAGGTAGGTGAAACTATTGCAGGTAGCGATCACAACTTAGATTCAAACTGCTAGATATTTTTAGAATAGATACTTGTGTTTCTAAAATACAGTATTAAGCGAAAGTCATGTAGATCAGATGTGGGAAATGTTGCAAAATACACTTACTATAATGATTCATATTTACATCTGATTTAAGGACAGACGCCCCCAAATCAGGCTCGACAAAGAAAATGACAAAGAAATGACAAAGAAAATGAAAAAAGTATTGCTAAAGAGAGACAGGCTTACAAGTGCTCGGGTGCACCTAATGACTCTCAAAGTTATGTAGTAATACAGAGGGACTTAAAAAAGACAATAAAAAAAGAAAACGACAATATGAAATGAATATCGCTGATAAATCCAAAGAGAATCCCCAAGAATTCTATACTTACATTAGAGATAAAAAGGTTATTAGGGATTACACTGGCCCACTATTATCTGCTAATGGTCAACTTGAATATTCAAATGAAGGAATGTGTGATATTTTAAACAGCTATTTAGCTCGGTATTCGTAAACGAAACACCTCGAAATGAACTCCAAACTGAAATATGTAAAGAATATAGGGTGAACTTACTACGGTAAATATAACAAAAGAAAAAATTAAAAGGTATATAGAGAAACTCAAAATTAATAAAACACCAGGTTGGCATCAAAGAATCTTAAAGGAAATAAAACATGAGATTGTTGTTCAATTGAAAATTATATATATATATATATATATTATATATATATATATATATATATATATATATATATAAATCCACCATATCCGGAGATGTCCCAAGAGAATGGAAGCTAGCTTACGTTACTCCCATTTTCAAAAAAGGTGACAAAAAGAAACCAAATAACTACAGGCCTATAAGTTTGACTTCAATCGTAGGAAAAATGATGGGAACTATCATCAGAGATGCTATCGAACATAATTTAGGAAGTAACTGTTTGATAAATGATAGCCAGCATGGTTTCAGACAAAAACGTTCTTGCTATTTAGCTCGGTATTCGTAAACGAAACACCTCAAAGTGAACTCCAAACTGAAATATGTGAAGAATCTAGGGTGAACTTACTATGGTAAATATAACAAAAGAAAAAAATTAAAAGGTATATAGAGAAACTCAAAATTAGTAAAACACCAGGTTGGCATCAAAGAATTTTAAAGGAAATAAAACATGAGATTGTTGTTCAATTGAAAATTATATATATATATATATATATATATATATATATATATATATATATATATATATATATATATATATATATATATATATATATATATATATATATATATATATATATAAAATCCTCCATATCCGGAGATGTCCCAAGAGAATGGAAGCTAGCTAACATTACTCCCATTTTCAAAAAAGGTGACAAGAAGACACCAAATAACTACAGGCCTATAAGTTTGACTTCAATCGTAGGAAAAATGATGGAAACTATCATCAGAGATGCTATCGAACATTATTTAGAAAGTAACTGTTTGATAAATGATAACCAGCATGGTTTCAGACAAAACCGTTCTTGCGTGACTAACTTACTCGAATTCTACAACAAAGTTATCTCGAATTATAACAAAAGAAACAATATAGATTTAATGTATCTAGAACTTTGCTAAAGCTTTTGATACCGTCCCCCACGAAATACTTTTTACTAAATTAGCTTCACACGGAGTAAGTGGTAGCCTATTAAGTTCGGCTGGTAACTGATTAAATGATCGAAAACAGAGAGTTGTTTTAAATGACAAAACTTCTAGATGGAAAAATGTTACGAATGGAGTTCCTCAGGGCTCCATTCTTGGGCCACTTCTATTCATAGTATATATAAATGATATAGACCACGGACTAAAATCTATTGTCTCCAAATTTGCTGATGATACAAAACTGTGCGGAATGACAAAGGATTACTTAAATTAATTAGATATTCAAGAAGATTTAGATAAATTACAGCAATGATCTGAAAAGTGCCTAATGAAATTTAACACAGGTAAATGCAAAGTAATGCACATGGGTAAAAATAACAGTAAGTACGATTACAGGTTATTTGGACGTTCGTTAACAAATGTGGATAGTGAAAAGGATCTCGGCGTAATTATCAGTAACGATCTCAAATAATCTAAACAGTGTATTTCAGCCTCTGAGAAAGCAAACAAAATTCTAGGACTGATTACCCGATCTTTTGACTTCAAAAATCCATCTCTCATTAACAAGATTTAAGATTCGTTTAGATAAACACCTAAGCAAGATGCTGTAATGCCTGCCATTTATTTTATATTTTTGTTTGTTATTATTTGTCTGTTTATTATTATTTGCTTGATTCTCGTTTATTATTTATTATCTGTCAATTTGTCATTATTCACTATATACCTGTTTGTTTATTATCTAACCACACCTATGCATTTATTTTTCTATTTATCATTATTTATATTATCATATTTTATTCATTTATTATTTTTTCGCATACGACCTAGTTATGGACCAAAAGGTCTCATGTCGGCATGTTCCACCTCTGTATTCCTTTGTAAAATTCACATGACCACTCCCAAAACATATGCACATTATAGTTGTATTGTTGGTATGATCGTATGTACAAATGTAATGTGAAAATACACATGCCCACAGCACAAAACATATCATATACCTAAAATGTAAGTATGAGTGTATGTGGAAGTGAAATATACTAATATAAAGAAGCGAATAACAAAATACATATTTATATAAGTATGATGTAGGTATAAATGTTAGCGGAAACATATGCCTACAGCACAAATATATGTATATATATTGAGTGTAATTATGAGTGTATAAACAAGCGTAATACACAAATATACATACATCCACGACACAGATCTTGTGTATATATGTAGAGTGTAGGTATGTATGCATGTACAAGCAGAATGAATATATATTCAAACGCCCAAGAAGCAAAATGACGACTGTACATATGGAGCGAGGAATTGTGTACATCTGCAAGTGTAATATTCAATTATACACACGCCCACGGTAAATAAACTTTATTTATATATCCGACGTGTGTGTGTGTGTGTGTGTGCGTGTGTGTGTGTGTGTGTGTGTGTGTGTGTGTGTGTGTGTGTGTGTGTGTGTGTGTGTGTGTGTGTGTGTGTGTATCTGTGTGTGTGGATTCACCATGGTTCACCATGGTCTTGGATCACGTGTTGGACTCGTGATCGACAACTATTTACCTCCCGTAAGAGAGATCAGAGCTCATATATGACCGATCACAAACACACACACACACACACACAGACACACACACACACACACACGCACACACACACACACACACGAAGCCTCTACAGGCCAATCTCTTCATTTGATTTCTGCTGCCGCCGGGCGATTCCATTCACCTTCTCTGACCCCAAAAGGATGAAGAGTAACCTTGAAAAAACAAAACAAAAACGGGTAATTCCACATTTTGTTTTCAACCGGTCTGAGAGAGGTCAGACTTTAGGCTCCCCGAGGGCCCATAAGAATGTCAAAGTTCAAAATGGAAATGGGTAATTATGTGTGAGAGATATAAAGACGGGTTCCACCACGAGCATAGCCCCCTTCCCGTATAATACGACTAGGTAAATACTCACAAACACACACACACACACACACACACACACACACACACACACACACACACACACACACACACACACACACACATACACATACATACACACACATACATACACACACACACACACACACACACACACACACACACACACACACATACACACACACACACACACACACACACACACACCGGATATATAGATAAAGTTTATTTGCAGTGGGCGTATGTATAATCGAATATTACACTTGCAGATGTACACAATTCCACGCTCCGTATATACACTTCTTATTTTGTTTCTTCGGCGTATAGTCTTACACTCTACATATATTCACAAGATTTGTGCCGTGGATGTATGTATATATGTGTATTATGCTTGTTTATACACTCATAATTACACTCAACATATATACATATATTTTGTGCTGTAGGCATATGTTTCCGCTAACATTTACACTTACATCATACTTATATGAATATATATTTTATTATTTGCGTCTTTATATTAGTATATTTCACTTGCACGTACATTCATACCTACATTTTAGGTATATGCATATGTTTTGTGCCGTGAGCATGTGTATTTTTTGCATTACATTTGTACATACAGTCATACCAACAATACAACTATACTATACACATGTTCTGGGGAGTGGTCATGTGAATTTTACATAGGACTACAAAGGTGGAGCATGCCGACATGAGACCTTTTGGTCCATAACTAGGTCAGATGCGAAAGAAAATATAATAATGATTGATAAATAAATAATTGAATAAAATAAATAGATGCATAGGTATTGTTAGATAACAAACAAATAGATAAATAGTGAATAATAATAAATTGACAGATAACTAATAATAAATGAAAAGCAACCACATAATGATAAACAGAGAAATGATAATAAACATATAAACAAAATAATATAAAATAAATTGCACACATTACAGCATCTTGCTTAGGTGTTTATCTAAATGATTCTTAAAGCTTCGAACTGAATTATATTGCACTGCCTCTGCAGGAAGTTTATTCCATTCATTAACTACACGGTTGGAGTTGTTTCTATCCACTTCCAAACTAAATCTATTTCCGGACAGTTTGAGACCATTATTTCTTGTCGGATTCTCATTCAGTGTGAAAATTTTGTCACTTTTGATGCTGTCAATTACCTTTAGAATCTTAGAGACTTGTATCAAGCCACCTCTGAGCCTACGCTTTTTTCTTTCTTTTAGGGAAAACAGATTCATATGTCTTAGTCAATTTCCGTATGATTTATTTTTGATATTTGGAGTCAGTTTTGTGGCTCGCAATTGCACTTTTTCCAATCTGTTAATGTCTTTAATGAGATTCGGTAGCCATACGGAAACAGCATATTCCAAATGTGGACGGACTAACGACTTATATAGCTTGTTGATGAGAGATGGATTTTTGAAGTCAAAAGATCGCGTAATCAGTCCTAGAATCTTGTTTGCTTTCTCAGAGGCTGAAATACATTGCTTAGATGATTTAAGATCGTTACTGATAATTACGCCGAGATCCTTTTCACTATCCATATTTGTTAACGAATTTCCAAATAACTTGTAATCGCAATTATTGTTATTTTTACCTATGACAATAACCTTGCATTTACTTGTGTTAAATTTCAATAGGCACTTTTCAGACCATTGCTGTAATTTATCTAAATCTTCTTGAATATCTAATTGATTTAAATGATCATTTGTCATTCCGCACAGTTTTATATCATTAGCAAATTTGGAGACAATAGATTTTAGTCCGTAGTCTATATAATTTGTATATACTATGGATAGAAGTGGCCCAAGAATGAGACCCTGAGGAACTCCACTCGTAACATTTTTCCATCTAGAAGTTTTGCCATTTAAAACAACTCTCTCTTTTCGATCATTTAACCAGTTACCAGTCAAACTTAATAGGCTACCACTTACTCCGTGTGAAGCTTAGTAAATAGTCTATCGTAGGGGACGGTATCAAAAGCTTTTGCAAAGTCTATAGTAGATACATTAAATCTATATTGTTTCTTTTGTCATAATTTGATATGACTGTGTTGTAGGATTCGAGTAAGTAGTTATAAAAGAATGTTTCCTTCTGAGTTCATGTTGGCTATCATTTATCAATTACTTTCTAAATGATGTTCGATACCATCCCTGATTATAGCTTCCTTCATTTTTCCTGTAATTGAAGTCAAGCCTATAGGCCTGTAGTTATTTGGTTTCTTTTTGTCACATTTTTTTAATGTGGGAGTAACGTTAGCTAGCTTCCATTCTCTTCGGACATCTCCGGATATGATGGATTTGTTGAAAATAGTTTCTAATGGAACAACCTCATTTTTCATTTCCTTTAAGATCCTTGGATGCCAACCGTCAGGCCCTGGTGTTTTATTAATTTTGAGTTTCTCTGTACACCTTTTAATCATTTCTTTTGTTATTTTTATCGTAGTAAGTTCATCTTGGACTTTTCACAGGTTTTAAATTGGAGTTCACTTTGAGGTGTTTAGTTTTCGAATACCGAGCTAAGATAGTTGTTTAAAATATTACACATTCCTTCATTTGAATATTCAAGTTGACCGTCAGCAGATAATAGTGGACCAATGTGATTCATAATAATCTTTTTATCTCTAATGTGACTATAGAATTCTTTGTAATTCTCTTTGGATTTATCAGCGACATTCATTTCATATTGTCGTTTTCTTTTTCTTATTGTCTTTTTTAAATCCCTCTGTATTAATACATAACTTTGATAGTCATTAGGTGCACCCGAACACTTGTATTTCTTATAAGCCTGTCTCTCTTCAGCAATACTTTTTTCAGTTTCTTTGTCAAGCCATTTTGGGCGAGCCTGATATGGGGGGCGTCTGTCCTTAAATGGGATATATTTTGAAACATTTCCCACACCTAATCTACAGGTCTTTAACTTAATTTTGCCTCCTAATCTGTTAGGTGAAGCTCCTGAAGTAGTTCCATGAACTGAGCTTTACTGAAATAGGATATTTCAGAAACACAAGTATCTATTCTAAAAAAAATTCAGCAGTTTGAATCTAACTAAGTTGTGGTCGCTATCTGCAATAGTTTCATCAACTTTTACATCGGTTATCATGCTTTCACGGCTAGTGATCAATAGATCGAGTAAGTTTCCATGTCATGTGGGCTCTTTTATATACTGAACTAAGTAATTGTCTACGAGAAAATCTATCAAGCGACAACCTATATGGCCATGTTCAAGGGTCATCCAATCAATGTCAGTAAAATTGTAATCACTCATTATCAATAAGTCCTGATTGCAGAAACTAGACAGTTCTTGAAACAACATTTTGTTGTCTACTAATGATATTATTTTTGGCCTATATATTACGCATACATTAATTTTTTGTCCATTCGCTTATGTTAATTCTACCCACAAGCTATCATATGCATCCTGTTTCACTTTCTCTAAAACACAGGCATATTATACTAGTATGTACACTCATATATACACTACATAACGATTTCTGTTGTGGGCATATGTGTACATTACCTTTGTGTATACATTCGTACTTTGACTCAACATATGTACATAGGTTTTTGCCGTGAATATACACATATTGCAAATGTGCATACACTACTTACACTACATATGTGTGTGTGTGTGTGTGTGTGTGTGTGTGTGTGTGTGTGTGTGTGTGTGTGTGTGTGTGTGCGTGAGATTCACCATGGTCTTTGGATCACATGTTGGACTTATGATCGACAGTTATTACCCTCCCAGATGAGAGTTCAGAGCTCATGTATGACCGTGTGTGTGCGTGTGTGATTCACTATGGTCTTGAATCACGTCTTGGACTCGTGATCGACAGCTATTTTCCTCCGGGAAGAGAGCTCAGAGCTCATATATGACCGATCTATGGGTAATGCTGTGACCTTACATGCATACACACCCCTAATTCCGCGCCCACGAGAGTTGGAGTAACGACTCGCAGCGCCACGATACTAGAATTACGAGTATTTCAGCCCTATGCGGGATTCGAATCTGGATCGCCGTAGTGGCAGCCGGGAACTCTAACCACTGCGCGCGCGTGCGTGTGTGTGTGTGTGTGTGTGTGTGTGTGTGTGTGTGTGTGTGTGTGTGTGTGTGTGTGCGTGTGTGTATGTGTGCGCGCGCGCGTGGGCGTGATCGTTTGTGTGTGATTCGCCACGGTCTTAGATCACGTGTATGTCTCGCGATCGGCAACTGTTACTCTCCCGGATGAGAACCCAGAGATAGAGCGAGCGAGGGATGGAAGCTACTGTTCTCTTATCGGACGAATGGACAGCGGTCCTGTCGTGATAAAATCTAGTTAAATCTCGTGTGTGGCCGATGGAGAGAAGGACAGGATGTTTGTCTGAGCCACGTGCCAGGGATTGCCCACCCAGCTCGAAAAAGGGCGACTGCACCTTTCCGTTACCAGGGTGGGTGTCCTCTGAAAACATTCAAAAAGAATACGTGTGTGTGTGTGTGTGTGTGTGTGTGTGTGTGTGTGTGTGTGTGTGTGTGTGTGTGTGTGTGTGAATTTACCTAATTGTACTCATTAACATTGCAATATAGAGGAAAGGAGCAACACTCGCTAGGACCCGTCCCTCACTCTCCAGTTTCACCTTACATAGCCTCAACTTCATGTACAGTTCCAATTTAACATATATCCTTCATTTCCAATTACGATATCTAAATTTGAACTCGTGTAACAAATCTCTACGGATTGAAGTCGCGCAGTATTCTTCTACTCTCCGAGTAAGTGCTTCTCTCGTTTGACTTTTGTTCTTTCTCCTTCGTGTTGCTCTCTGGCTCTCCTTCGCTGCTTCTCTGACTTCTCCTCTTCGACGAGATGTTGTTGCCAAGGATAGAAGCGCTAGTTTTTGCAGACAAAATATCTTAATGAAGGAATCATCTCGAGACGGTGAAGTATGGGGCTGTAGCAATCTTTTACTTCTATATTACTACTATTGGTGACGGAGCTAGTCCGTGAGCGAAGGAAGTGAGAAAAATATAATCTTCTAGTGACTTGTATACTGCAATATAATGCGAGTGTAGCTGATTTCAGCCGATGTCTTGGCTGTGGAACACAATTCTTCATGCAAGGACATATTTCATATTTAGGTGCACCGTGTTTTTATTTAGTTTATAAATTACAATTCTAATCATACATAATGTTACAACTAACATTTATAGATATTTACATATTAATATTTGGAACATTAAGATATTAATAAAGATATATTTCCATAATCACTAGTTACAACGGAGGACGATTATTAATACAGGAAATTAATTATGGTGTTCGTATCTATTTAGAAAAGGATTTCTTGAAGGCGTGACCTTGTTACAGTCTGTCATACCCGCCCCATCAATCTGGCACCGACTTAATGGAGCGAGTCATACATTAGGAGCCGCTTAGCTGCATTCGAAGCCAAGTTCCTGAGCGGCACAACCTGACAGCAGCTCTGGGTGCCAAGGTGAGGTTGATTCTGGTGCCAGATTTGTAGCTAAGGAAAATCCACAGTATGTCAGCACAATTGATGTCAGTTTTGTTTAAACGTCGCAGGTGTTTACATCGTGTTCTCTTAGGCCTATACGCACGTACATACAAGCATACACACATGCATATATACACATACCCGCAAATATACTCATATACATGCATACATACATATGACACATATCCGCAAACACAGATATATACATGAATACATACATACATCGATCGGGACATGTATGAGCTCTGAACTCTCAGGTGGGATGTTGATAACTGTCGATCACGAGTCTAACACGTGATCTCAGATAGTAATGGTTAATCACATATGTACACCGCTGTGTACATGGATGAAAATGATTAAAGTTAGTCCTTAACATTTTCGTTTTTTGTAAATTGAAACTTTAAAAAAACGTTCTTCAAACGTTAACTAAAACATTTTTCACCTGTACACTCAACACATACTAATATATATACTCATACACACATATGCATACTTATACATATACATACACACTCATACACACACGCACACACCCACACACACGCACACTCACACCGTACGCACACATATACACATACACATACACACACATACGCAAATTAAAAACGGTGAAGGCATGTGTTTATCATAAGAAAAATGATTAAATAATTGAACTAGTTATCACAAAATAAACAGAATTTGGGGTATGTATACTATTAAAAGAAAAAGTAAAAGTACCAATTGTAAGACCCATAGACCGGTAATATGTAAGCTCTGAGCTCTCTCCCGAAAGGGAGCTGTCGATCACGAGTCCAACACGTGATCCAAGACCACTCACGGTCATACATTAGCTCTGAGCTCTCATCCTGGAGGATAATAGCTGTCTATCACGAATCCAACACATGATCCAAAGGCCATGATGAATCTCACACACACACACACACACACACACACACACACACACACACACACACACACACACACACACACACACACGTAGTATAAGTACTGTATGCACATTTGCAATATGTGTATACTCACGGCACAAAACCTATGTACACATGTTGAGTCAAAGTACGAATATATGCACAAATGTAATGTACATATACGCCCACAACAGAGGTCGTTATGTAGTGTAAATATGAGTGTATATACTAGTATGATATGCGAAAATTCACATGACCACCCCCCAAAACCATATATACAGTATAGTTGTATTGTTGGTATGATCGTATGTACAAAAGTAATGTGAAAATGCACATGCCCACAGCACAAATCATATGCATATACCTAAAATGTAGGTATGAGTGTATGTGCAATATGAAGACGCAAATAACAAAATATATATTCATATATGTAGAATGTAGGTATAGATATTAGCGTGTAATTATGAGTGTATAAACAAGCATAATACACAAATATACATACATCTTCGGCACAAATCTTGTGTACATATGTATAGTGTAGGTATATATGCATACACAAGTAGTATGAACACATATTCAAAAGCCCAAGATGCAAAGTGACGAGTGTACATATGAAGCGTGGAATTGAGTACATCTGCAAGTGTAATATTCGATTATGCACAGGCCCACGGCAAATAAACTTTATCTATATATCCGACGTGTGTGTGTGTGTGCCCGCGCGCGCGTGGGAATGGGTGATCGATGGAGTTGGTTGAGATATAAATACCAATAAAATCCACAAAACTCAATTGGATTAGTATTTGTCACCTCCAACTTGTTTCTGTAGATTTTATTTAATGATCCAAAGGCCTTTGCCATTCTCCTCTTCGTTTGTTTATATGCGTTTTTTATCTATCTTTATTCCACCGTCACGTGTTGTCGCAGATGCAGTTAAAGAAAAGCTTATTACACCAAGTTTGTTGTCATTCATTTATCTATTGAGACTGATATATACAACTTGTTTTTTCGTTTATTTACTTATTGTATTTATGAGGAAGTTAGGATAATCCCAGTTTAACGTCAACTTCTTAAACTCTGTTTTCGTCGTCAGAGAATATCAAGACTCACGTATCTGGTACCATCTCCAGTTGCTGGGTCGTCGCCATAGACCGCAGGGTCCTTGAGAGTTCAAAAAATGTGCTGGTGGGAGACACTTTCTGCCCCAGAAAAGGTCTAGATTGCAAAGATTAATTTGTTAAACAAATATTCAATTCAGGTAATTCATTATTATTTACATAGAAATTGTATGTATGTGAATGTGAAATCACAATTTGAACAGTGTTTCGTGCATCGACAGATCCGTCCTTAAGGACGCGCGTGTATGAATTCCCTTCAAGAGGACCATCATCTCGAGGCTACGAGACCGAATAGAAGCAAGTGCACCGTTCCCTGTGAGCCAGTTTGCACTTCGCAGCAGCAGCAGCAGCAGCAGCAGCAGCAGCAGCAGCAGCAGCGACAGGTTTAGCTCTAAATTGGGCCCTGATTTGGTTCTGATCTAGGGTGGACAGCAGAAATTTCCTCTCACCTAGCAGTAGTGTTTAGGGTGCGCTGAGCGATATTTGGGAGCGTCCCTAGGTTGTGGTTATGGACAGCCACTTGTGAATTACTATTTACTTTGCAAAATCCTTCTGAATGCATTGATACAAACCTGAGGTTGTCACAAATTAGGAAAGACAACAGTTTAAGAAAAATACTAACCACAGCTATTATTTATATTTTTATTGGAGATAAATCTATATTAGAGAAGTACTACCACAGACTTATTTTAGAGACAGATACGTCGCACCGGCAGTAAACCCCCCCCCCTCTCGTGGAGCCTGGAGTCTGACCTCTCTCAGACCAGTTGAAAACAAAGGATGGAATTCCCGTTTTTTTTGTGTGTTTTTTCCCAAGATTGTGCTTCATCCTTTGGGGTCAGAGGAGGTGATTGAAATCGCCCGGCGGCACCAGAATTCAAAGGAAGAGTTTGGCCGGTAGAGGCTTTGTGTGTGTGTGTGTGTGTGTGTGTGTGTGTGTGTGTGTGTGTGTGTGTGTGTGTGTGTGTGTGTGTGTGTGTGTGAGGTGTGTGTGTGTGTGAGGTGTGTGTGTGTGTGTGTGTGTGTGTGTGTGTGTGTGTGTGTGTGAGGTGTGAGGTGTGTGTGTGTGTGTGTGTGTGTGTGTGCGCGCGCGCGTAGGGCCGCTGTACAATTGTAACGCACTATAGGAAATCGTTGTTATTGTTGTGTATGCCTGATATTTGCTGGGAAACCCGCTATGAGTGCAGGCAGTTGGATTTCTTGAGTAGGCGACAGAATTCTTTCCTAGTTTGTCTCTTCCCCGCCTTCGAACCTTTGAGCTAACGAATCCTGTCTTAGCTTAACTAAGTCTCTGACACAAGTCAGAAATCATCAACGGCAAGTAGAATATATGGACAACCACGTTATAGTTAAAATATCGCCAGAGGGAAACAAAACGACAGCCAAATTCCAGTGGCCCGGGACCCGAAGTATCCGAACGCGAGCAAGGGACCCGTTGGGAAAGAGTTTGTTTTACAGAGGTTCGCCTGAGCTATAAAGCCGGGTGCAGCATGGGCTCGACGAAGTACCACCCCGACCAGTACGGCGAATTCTTTCTCCCAGCGCAGTCATGGCTCCTTGGCATCTCGTGGTGGCTCTCCTCACGCTTCCCGGCCTCATCAATGCCAGTAAGATCACTGAGACCTTGAACACACCGTCACTGGTCAAAGCCATCTCGAACCTGACGGAGGCGATACGTCAGCCATGTGGTTCGAGGGAGTCGACAGAAAATGAGCATATCCAGGAACTTAAGAAGGCCATCAAAGCGCTTGAAGACCGTGACTCTGGTAAGCAAACGACTAATTTGTCCCGTTCTTACAGCCTCACTGTCATTGTAGTGCACGTATTCCACCGCTGGTGTTACGAAAAGCGACTAAATGTGGTGGAAGAAGATAACTTAGTATTCCCTCTGATTTTGTAATTTTCTACCACGAAGAGTCAAAGGAAATGTATGATTTAAATTGACCTCTTCACAGGAATCACACTATCATGGTCTAAAAGGCCTTGAGAAAGGCGCCAGACTTGTGCTAGGTAGTCTACACCGTTGTTATTGCCGTGTGAGTGAGTGAGTGAGTGAGTGAGTGAGTGAGTGAGTGTGTGAGTGTGTGTAAGTGTGTGTGTGTGTGTGTATTCACCTCGGATCTGCTGCAGTCTCTGTCGAGACAGCCAGACACCACCCTACGGCAGTAAGCTCAGAGCTCCTTATTAGCCGATCTCTGGGTAGGTCTGAGACCACTCACACACCACACACCGGGACAGCAAGGTCACAACTCCTTGACTAACGTCCCGTACCTACTCGCTGCTAGGTGAACAGGGGCTACACGTGAAAGGAGACAAACCCAACTTATCTCCGCCCGACCGGGGAATCGTGTGTGTGTGTGTGTGTGTGTATTTATTTGTACATACACATAAATAATTTCTATTTCGGCGATTATGACATATTTTAGCAGAGGCAGAACAAATGTTCTTTTGTATCAACATGCATACGTTTCATCGGAAAAAATATTTGATTGGGTCTACACTTGCAGATTCATGCAAGCCGCCCTTCTTCCGCCTGGGTAACGACTGTCTCTATGTGAACCTACTGACGAAGAAAAATTGGAAAGATTCCCGCTTACTCTGCAGGGCCTTCGGTGGAGACCTAGCTATCCCAACAGACCTTACCAAACTCATAAATTATCTTCGGAAGACCACAGGTAATCCAAAAAGCGTAGTCATACGAGAATTCCTAATATTTTAGAGATGATTTTATATAACTTATGCCAATATATTCACGAGTGATGAATGAATCAGGTATGTCTCTTTTCTATTCGTTCTGTTTCTTTGGAAATATTCTACAAGGAAAGCAAGAAGGGTGGCAGGCTAGTTTTGGAAGCTTGGACCAGTGACAAGGAGAGCATAGAAATTATGTGTCACGGTAAACCCAATCAAAAGAGGTGGCGAGGTAGAGAAACTTGGTGGTTTTGTGTACTTATAGGTGCTTGTTATGTTTTGTCCTGGAGGATATTTGGGATAGCAACGACGTTGGATGCCCGACTTGGAGGCGGGGGTTACCATGTGCCCAGTCC
>NC_134809.1:26620540-26628040 GCF_046742065.1 Oratosquilla oratoria | reverse complement strand
AACAAATGTTCTTTTGTAACAAAATACATACGTTTCATCGAAGATTAACTGATTGAATCACACTTGCAGGATCGTGCCGGCCGCCCTTCTTCCGCGTGGGTAACGACTGTCTCTATGTGAATCAACTGATGAAGAAAACTTGGCAGGAATCCCGCTCACTCTGCATGGCCTTAGGTGGAGATCTAGCTGTCCCATCAGACCTCTACAGACTCACAAGTTTTTTAAAGCAGACCACAGGTGATCCAAAAAGTGTAGTCAAACGAGAATTTCAAGTATTCTAAAGATTATTTCATATGACTATTATGTTTATATATTCACGAGTGATGAGCATGATTCAGGTAAGTATTTTTTCTATTTGTTATGTTCTGTATCTTTGAAGGCAAGATGGAAAGCAAGAAGGGTGGCAGGCTGTTTTTAAAAGCTTGGGCCAGTGACAAGGAGAGCATAAACATTATGTGTCACGGTAAACCCAATCAAAAGAGGTGGCGACGTAGAGAGTAAGTAGGACTTCTGACGCCCAACAACCCAGAAACTAGGTGGTTTTGTGTACTTATAGATGCTTGTTATGTTTTGTCCTCGAGGATATTTGGGCTGGCAACGACGTTGGATGCCCGACCTGGAGGTGGGGATTGCAACGCATGTTTCCGTTATAAGTCAGGATCGAACACCCTCTCAATGTAGCTCCTGAATACGAACGCCGGACAGGCTTCGAAACATTGTGAATGAATTACTTGTTTCTGAGTCTGGTGTATCTTATTTGTGCCATCATTTATTGCCAGTAGGAGAATTGTAGTATGTCTGAGCCCTGTAAGAGGCTGATAGAAAACGGTTGGTCGGGACGATCAAGTGGTAGCTGCCGAGCCCTGTAAAAGGCTAGTAGAAAAGAGGGTAGAAGGCTGGTTGCTGCTTTTTATAGGTATGTTGTTTAATAATATAGCCGAGCGAGCTGTCTGATTCCGCCTTTCCGCCTTGTTCATGAAAAAGAGTCGGAAACTCGATTGTATTGCTGACATGACATTCCTTTGTAACCTAAGTGAGAATTAAAGAGAGATTCGAGATTATTTTTAGTAAATAATATTGCCATATAGACTACAAACAAAGAATTTGATTGGTGAAAGGGTGGATAAGAAAATTCAATTGGTTCACGATTGTAAGATCACGCCCTTTGTTGAGGATCTTAAATATAAAGTTAAAGATCATTGAACTAAGAAAAGCACAGCGTCACTGCAAAACTCACGTAAGATCTTGCATACGTGCTCTCGTGGGATTCCTTTGAAAAGACTCTTGAAGACGATGTATAAGAATGAACGGAAGAAAGGTATAGAAAACTACTTCAATGTACCCACTGTAATTGCCATGTGGTCCTCACTTATGGATATGGCGACTTACTTCAAGTCTATATGGAAATATTGCTTACTTAGAATAATCTCGAGTCTCTGCATAATTGTCACTTAGCTTACAAAGGAATGTCACGTCTGCAATACACTCGAGCTCCCGGCTCTTGTTTATAAACAAATCTGGAACGTAGATTCAGGCAGCTCGCTCAGCTATATTACTATACAACATACCTATAAAATACAACAAACCGTCTTCTACCCCTCTCTCTACCCTGTTTTCTACCAGCCTCTTACATAAGTACACAAACACACACACACACACACACACACGCACACACGCGCAAACACACACACACACGCACACACACACACACACACACACACACACACACACACACACACACACACACACACACACACACACACACACACAATATATATATATATATATATATATATATATATATATATATATATATATATATATATATATATATATATATATATATCAGATCACAGGTTTGGGATTTATACAATACTATTTGTGTGTTAGTTGCATTGCAATGGATCTATTAGTATTAGTTAATGTGTCATGAAATGGTGTATGGTTTGCAGTTATAATTATGTAGTTTGGTAGGTATAAGGAAATGGTTAATGATCTGTCTGGCGACACTATGTACTTGTTTCGGTAACTTTCCGTTGGGTGGTGGCGTGATGTGTGTTGTATGTTTGAGTCAGGTGTTTACGATTTGGAAATGTGGAGGTCAGCAAGATTGGAGGTATTGCAAAAGGCCAGTGCCTGTCGGCACCTTGCATGCATGTGGATCACGTGTCAGGCATGTGATATATCGTAATGGTTAGTAATGGTATATGGATACATTGCATCCCTGACCTCTTTGAGGTGCGTCCTCTTACCTCGGGTTAAGATCAAGACGGTGGGGTTTTGGCATACAATTGCAAAAGAAACATGATAATATGTAACGTCGTTAGTGGGGGACATTGACTTGTAAAAACCATTGTTGGCTTGAATGAATTCTAGTATTGGGAGGGGTTTTACGTATATTATCGCATTCTGGAATGTATTCAGTAGGCTATGGTAAAATGTATTTCTTTGCACTTAAGCCCCATATCACTTTGATTGTCAGTATCGATTCTCTTTTCAATGATAATGTATGGGAATATGTTTGTCACTGTAGTACGGGATCTCTTTTTAATGAGATATTTAGTTTCGTTTTCACTGTAGTTCAAATGAGAATCGGGTAGCACTTGCACTGGGTACCATATCTTAATGCATACAAGACATCCTAAATATCAGTATTTGTTAGTTTGTCTGTGTTATTTGTTATTTTAGGAGTAGGTCTGTTGTAACATATCTAAAATATAAGGGCATGTATGGAAAAATGTATTGGATCGGAGATTTACGTGATTCACATCGTTCCGTAAAGGGGACTATTCTTTTGTTTCAACGAAAACTTTACGCTGCCAGTTTTTTTTTTACACTTCACTGGTAATCTCTTTTCTGTGAGATTTCACGCTTTCATGTACGGGACATATAGATGCTAGTGTATGTGATACAAAATTTTCCTATCTTGCATAATGTTCAGGTAGGACTATAGTGTAGGAGTTGGGGATTATTTCTAATGGCTTGAAAATATGGATCTAAAATTGTTTTTTGTCTCTATGAGAAATGTCTAACATATATCCTAATGTTGCATAAAATTGATTGGCCTGTTTGTTATCATATATCTGTATTGATTAATTGGTGGGACACAAGTTTGTTTATTTATTTGTTTATTTATCCATTCATTATTTTTTGTTTCACTATGTGATAAATTAATGTTGCTTATATTTGTTTCATGTCATGTGAATAACTATTAGCTATATTTTTGTGAGGTAATCTGCTGTTCCTATCATTACTCTTGTATTTTGATTATGGAAATCTCTGAGTTTTGTGTTAGGCTCAATGAAGTTGACTGAGTTTAAAACAACGTATGTTTGAGATGGAGGTATTACGTATGTAAATACTGCAGTTGGTGTATAGGTTTTGATTATTGGTTATGGCATGGAATAATGATTGGCTACCTTTGAGTGGAAAGTTTTGTTATTTTATCTTGAATTTTGTGTAAGGTCTTTCTGTATGTTGGTTGGGCTTGTCAGTTATAACGTATCAGAGATGAGTTGGTAAGGCGATAGGATTTTATATATTCAGGTAAAATGCATAGAAATTTGTGCAATCTAACTTTGACTTGAAAGTAATGTATATTGGAGATGGTTCTATTATGCTTGCAATTAATGGAGTTAGTATAGTTTTGATGTTGATATTATTGAAGTGTGATTGTTCATATAACGTTATATATTATATTGATCTTTGTGAATGTGTGCATTATTCTGGGTTTACACGATCTGAAGGAAGGTACAAAAGATCTTTATAAATGGAATAGGTTTGGTAACTAAGGGATCACTAATACCACGTTCACCTTTTAAAATTCACGACGTCTTGCGTCTCGTGGGAGGAATATTTAGTGACAATGCATAGTTTGCGCATAATGCGTTGGTTTGTTCATTGTGGGATTTTATCTTTGGGCTTTCCTTGGTGTTTATTAGTTTATTTTATTATGTGTTGGCTTTTGGTGGCTGCCTGTGAGTCTGCCTTGGGGCGGGTGGGGCTCGGGGTGTGGGTGGAACTTGCTGAGTTGTGCATATTTGCTGGGTGTGTTAGTCTGAATTAGTTTAAAGTTAATGTGATATTGAGTTGTTATATATGGGTTAACAAGAAATATATTGAGTATCTAGAAATACATGATGGCAGGGTTGATATTACGGTTAGTGTGTCTTAGTATTGTGGTTTGTACTTGAGAGGTGTAGTGTTTGATATTTTATAGAATGCGTTTGAAAAGATCTCTTGCTTATAAAAATGTACTAAGAAATGTTTAGCATATAGTAATTGATTTCTATATTTCTGCGATTTTTTTTACAGTGTTTGATATTTTGCATAGAATACTATCTCTATTTTTTTTTTTTTACTTAATGTTTGTCTGTTAGTATTTGTTCCTTGTTTGTACATAGCTGTTGGCTGAGTTGATACATGGCAACCACCGTTTACCCTTCTGTGACGTAGAAGACGACTAAAAGCAAAACGAGAGGACTGGGGACTCTGTTTCCGTGTTTTTCCCCCGCATAAATTCAAAGCAAAATACGAGTATGTTATATGGGGACTGAGGCCTTTGTATATTTATATATCAACATTTCCGAGAGTATAGACTAAAAGATAAAAAAAAAGGTAAATTACTGCATGCTGTTTGCATATTGCAATTGCTTTACTAGTTTGGCTTTTTTTCTTTTCTTTAGCAAAACACCCTTTCATTACAAAGCTTTATGGTTTCAACCCTGGTGAAAATAAATTCTAAAAACAAATTTGGATTCATATCCCACGTATCAATTATTCCTGCAGAGTTTGTTGTGTATTTGTTCGCTTTTCTCAAAATCGGTGATCATATCCAAAACTGGGTTTCCTTTTTAGCTGGGAACGATCGCTTCTGGCTCGGCGCGTCCGACCTCGAGAGAGAGGGTGACTGGCGATGGGTGAACGGCTCGACGATGAACTGCCCAGACTGGTGGACACCAGGGGAGCCAAATGACGCTGGGATAGGACAAGACTGTCTTGATGTCAATCTAAGCCACCCACCACTCCTGTTTGACAGTAAATGTGGAGATTCATGTTATTGTGTGTGCCAGGACACGAAACACAAATAGTGAGGAAAACTTATACAGGGGCCTGTCGAAGTAGATGGGTATCTAAGAGCAGTGATTCCACCTTTAAAGAATTTCCCTGCATTTCCGGGATCCTGGGTCTCATAAGGAGTTTTCTTGTAAATTTGGAAATGCTAAAAAAAAAAAATACGAAATTATAGTATGAATAATTGTAATGACATAAAATGACAAAACATGACCATTATAAAACATAAGCGTTGTAATGTATAATGAGTATAATAAAATCTATATTCATATAGTTTTGGTGTTATATTTCCCATATCTTACGAATTAAATCCAGTTTCATCATGGGGTAGACACAAATCTACCTCTATGCCTGAAACGCATGGACAGATGTTAGTGGAAGTGAAGGCGGTAAAGAGAAGAAGGGTAGATTACTTTAGAGAGTTGTAGAATGTAGAAGAAGATATGTAGGGGTTTATTGTGGAAGTAGGAGATAAGAAAATGACGTTTATGGGAGAGGAAAATGGAAGAGATATAAAGAAATACGAGATACAAGGAGCTTTGAAAATGATGAGAGCTGGTAAAGCACCTGAGTTGGATGGGTGTCATACGGAGTGTTTGAAAAAAGGGAGATACGGTTACAGTGGAATGGCTAGTGAGGTTATTTAATGTCTATCAAAGGGTGGTGAGGGTGATGGAGGACTGGGGAAGTGTCTGTATTGTTCAGTTTTACAAATGAAAAGGGGACAAATGTAAATGTAGTAGTTTCGGAGGGATCAGTTTGTTGAGCGTAGTTGATAAGCCTTAAGGGAGAGTTTTGATGGAGAGTTTTTGGAGAGAAACGGAGGGAAGAGTTGGTGAGTAATGTAGTTTTAGGAAAGGTGGAGGTTGCGTGGATCAGATTTTTGTGGTAAGGCAGATTTGTGAGAAGACTTTGGTAAAAGTTAAGAATGTTTGTGGGGACCTTTATGGATTTGGAGAAGGCTTATGACAGGATAGATAGGAAGTTACTTTGGGAGGTATTGCAGATATATGAGATTAGGGGAAAGTAGTTAAGGGCAGTCAAGATTTTTCACGAGAGTAGTAGAGTTTACATTAGGATTGGAAATGGAGAGGACGAGTAATTTAAGGTAAAGGTGGAGCTATGTCAGGACTGTGTCATGGCGACATGACCGTTCAATGTATCCATGGATAGGGTGGTACGGGAGGAAAATACGAGGATGATGAGATGGTGATTGGAGTTGGTCAGAGATGGAGGGAGGCTGGACATCAGCCAGTTGTATGGGGAGGTGACTTAGAAGTTAGAGAGGCAGAAAGGAGAAGATTAAATGTGTTTGGGAGGAACTATCTTAGAAATATGGTGGAGGTTACAAGGTTGGATAGATTAAGAAAGCAGGAAGTGATGAGGAAAACAAAGGGGAGCTGGGAAATAGGGCTGATGGCAGATTATTCGGATGGTTTGGGCACATAGACTGAAGAAAGGTTAGCAAGGAGTTTGGAAAGCACTGGTGGATGGGGTGAACTTGTGAGGATGACCCACAATGAGATGGGGTGAAAGGGGCTTTGAGCAAGTGGGAAATGTCTGCTGGATAATGTCGCAAGTGGGAGAAGGGCAAAGTGGGCCGATCACTGTGCCAGGATGGAGCCAACAAGGTGGCCAAAAATGGTGATGGAGGGAAGTATAAGGGGTAGACGTCCCCTGGGAAGACCTAGTTACCGGTGGAGCGATGGAGTTGCGAATGACGTGGCCCGCGTTAACCCTGACCTACAAAATTGGAAGGAAACAGCGGAGGACAGATTGGTATGGAGAGGCATAGTGAAAGCGGTGAAGGGACTGCAGTCCTGACAGCCATTGGAGTAAGAGTAAAGTATATATGTATATATATATATATATATATATATATATATATACATATATATATATATATATATGTGTGTGTGTGTGTGTGTGTGTGTGTGTGTGTGTGTGTGTATTCACTTGGTCTTTGGATCACGTGTTGGACTCGTGATCGACAGCTATTTCCCTCCTGGAAGAGAGCTCAGAGCTCGTAGGTCCGATTTATGGTACACACACACCTAACTCCCCGCCCACGAGAGTCAGAGTAACGAACCGAAGCGCAGCGGTACAGAAATAATTTCGGCCCTGGGCAGGATTCGAACCACGAACTACGGGCCACTATGGTAACAGTTCAGCGCTCTACCAACTGCACCACCGAGTGTGTGTGTGTGTGTGTGTGTGTGTGTGTGTGTGTGTGTGTGTGTGTGTGTGTGTGTGCGTGCATGTGTATTCACCTCGGATCTGCTGCAGTGTGTGTGTGTGTGTGCATGTGTGTGTGCATGCAGTGTGTGTGTGTGTGCATGTGTGTGTGTGTGTGCATGTGTGTGTGTGTGTGTGTGTGTGTGTGTGTGTGTGTGTGTGTGTGTGTGTGTGTGTGTGTATGTTTGTGTG
>NC_134809.1:26593040-26608040 GCF_046742065.1 Oratosquilla oratoria | reverse complement strand
AGGAGAGGAGGAGGTGGAGAACTAGTTGAAGAAGGGTGGAGGGTATAAATGTAGTAGATGGGGGGGAGTAGGAAGTTTAGGGTGGGAATTGTAAGATGAAGATAGAGTAAGTAGATTAAAGGTTGAGAGGTAGTATGGTGAGGGAGAAGAAAGGGGGTGGTGGATATGCAACATTGATATGGAGGAAATGTGATGAAAGTTGAAAAGGGGGTTGTAATAGAATGTGGTAGTAGTGTTTTGATTATGGGAGGTGTGATTTAGGGGTGGTGGTGGAATAGGGGTGGTAGACGAGGTAAAGGGGGAAGTGTAGGATGGTTATTGGGGTGGTGGAGGTGTAAAGGGGTGGAGGAGGAGGTAATGGGGATGAGGAATTGGGGGAGGTGGTGAGGTATATGGGGTGGAGGTGGGTGGGGGAGAGGAGGTTGGAGGAGGAGTGGGGTGTATAGAAGATAGTGTACGAGTGGGAAGAGTGTATGGAAGTACTAGCGTTTCTAGCCTTGTGATATTTAGCACTACGAAGACAGTCGAGCCATTTGCTGAGGTGGCCAATAGAAGTATTGAAGTGAGGGCCAGCAAGAACAGTTAAAAGGGAATCAAGATGTGTTTGTTCTTTGCTTTTTTTTGTTCTTATTTTTTCCTTTTTTTCTTGTTGAGTGGTGACTGTTCTATAAAAGAGTCGAGTCATAGCAGAGGTGGCCAAAGAAGTATCGAAGTATGGCCGCAGAACATCTAAAGGTGATCTGTTTTTGTTTTTTTGTTTTTTTTGTTTTTTTTTTTTTTGAATGGGGACTGTTCTATAAACGAATGCCGAATAACGTGGTCTGCAGGAATGTTACGGAAATCCCTGAACGATTGACTCCATAGAATACGCGTACAAGGAGGAAGAGAAAATGAAAAAGGAGGAAAAAGAGAGAAGGAAAAGGAGAGAGAGAAAGAGGAGAAGAAGAAGGGAAAGAGAAGGAAATATAGGAGGAGGAAAGGAAGAGAAGGAGAAGGAGAAAGAGGAAAAGGAAGAGTAGGAGGAGAAGGAGGAGAAAGAAGAAGAGGAGGAGAAAGAGGATGAGGATGAGGAGGAGAAAGAGGAGGAGGAGGAGGAAGAAAGGAGGAGGAAGAAAGGAGGAGGAAGAAAGGAGGAGGAAGAGGAAAAAATGGAGGAAAGAGGAGGTGGAAAAAAATAAGGAGGTAAAGAGGTGAATGAGGAGTATAAGAAAGGATGAGAAGGAAAGAAGGTGGAGGAGGAGAAAAGTAAGATAGAAGAGGAGAGGATAATAATAGAAGAAGAAGAGGAGGTATTGTTAGAAGATAAGTAGAGGTAGAGGGAGGAGAAAGTGTGTATAGGAATTAGAGGGGGGGGGGGGGGGGGGGGGGGGGGGGGTTTGAGAGAGAGGGATTGGAGAATAGATAGGATTATAGGAGAATGTAGGGTTTTGGATTATAGGAGTTGGTAGTTTAGAGGGGAGGTTAAGGAGTATGGTATGGAGATTAGTGATGGAGAAGTTGGATAAGTGTAGATTGTTGTTGTGGTGGTTTTTGTATGTTTGTTTTTGTTGGTGTGTTTGTGGTGTTGGATTGTGGTTTTGGATGTTGGAGTTTGGTGATTTGTTTGGTGTTGATCGAAATAGGTGTTGGATTGTTGGGGATGGTTAGTTGTGGATGGGTGAATGATATGTGTAAGGATAGTTGGTGAGGGTTATGTTGATAGAGGTGATTGAATGGTGATGGGTGAAGGTGAAGTGATGGTGTTGGGTGTTGTGTTGGTGTGGTGGTGGATGTTGGTTTGATGGTGGTAGTGTGTTTTGTTTGTGTTGGTGGTGGTGGTGGTTGTGTTGTTGGTGTTGGTGGAGTGGTTTTTGTTGTGGGTGTTTGTGGTGTGGTGTTTGTTGTTGTTTGTGTTGTGTAGGTGGTTGAGGTGGGGTTTGATTGGGTGATTGTTTGTTTGGTGAGTGGAGGAGGTAGAGGAGGAGTGAGGGAGGGGAGCAGTGCTCAAGGAGGAATTAGGTAGAAGAAGAGGAGTGAGGACGAGGAGTAAGAGGAGTAAAGAGGAGGGAGAGGAGAGGATGTAAGAGGATGGTGGTGGAGGAGGCGGAGGGAAGAGGTTAAGGAGGTGGAGGAGAAGGAGATGGTGGATTGAGAGGGTGGGGTGATGTTGCAAGTGGTTAAGTTGGAGGAGATTTGGGTAGGGGAGAGAATGGAATGGGATGGTGGGAGAAGGAGGAGGAGGAGAAGACTTATGAGCAAAAATAAAAAGAAAAGAGAAAAAGGATAATAAGGTGATGATGTAAAGAAAGAAGCAGATGGAAGAGGATTGAATGTAGGAAAGGAAAGAGAAGAAGAGAATAGAAGAAGAATAATAAGAAAGAAGGTGAAAGAGTGGTAGTTGTAGGGATAGGAGAGAAGAAGGTGAGGGGAGAGGAAGAGAAAGGAGAGGAGAAGAATAGAAGGAGGAGGAGGAGATAAGAGAGGTTAGAAGGAGATTGGAGGAGAATAGGCTGTAGATTTTTTGGATGAGTGGCAGAGAGTAGTTGGAGAGAGTTGGAGAGGAGAATGAAGGTGGAAGTGGAGAGGTGGAGGAGAGGAGGAGGACTCGGGGAGGAGGGAGGCAGAATGGAGAGGAGAAGAAATGAGGAATTAGAGAGAAGTGGAGGAGGAGACGGGAGGATTGGTCGGGGAGGTGGAGAGAATGAGATAGGAGATGTTGGTGGTTGTGGAGTGGTGTGTGTATTTGGTGTGTGTTGATAGTTGATGAGGAGGTGTGGTGGTATAGAATGAGACAGTGAAGAATAAGGAATGGTAGAGGAGAGGAGTGGAGGAGATATCGAGATAGTAAGTGGAGGAGGGATTGGAAATTGATGGAGAAAAGTGGGATGTAGGAAGTTTTGGGTAGAGTAAAAAGTAGATGTTATTATAAAAGAAGAAAAAGGAAGAGGAGGAGAAGGAGAGGGTAGATGAAGGTGAGAGGGATAGCAAACAAGAGTAGGAATGTGAGAAAGAAGATAAGGGGATGAGAGAATAATAGAATGAGAGGAATAATAGAAAGAGGAAAAGGGAGGAGGAGGAAAAGGGAGGGGAGAGGTAAGGGGGAGGAGGAGGAAGAAAAGGGGAGGAAGGAGGAGGAAAAGGGGGAGGGAGGAGGGTAAAAGGGTGGTGGAAGGTGGAGAGGTGGAGAGGGGGTGGGTGGAGTAGAAGGAGTATGTGGAGGAGGAGATTTAAGTATTGGTTTAAAGTACTTAGCTTTTCCTAGCCTTTAAGAATAACACTACGAAGAAGTCGAGCCATTGACTGAGGGCTCAAAGAAGTATTGATTTATGGCTGCCAGAACAGGAAAAGGGAGCAAGATTTTGGTTTTTTTTGTTGTTGTTTGTTGAGAGTGGGGACTGTCTTAGAATAGAGTGCGAGTCATAGCAGAGGTGGCCAAAGAAGTATCGAAGGATGGCCGCAGAACATCTATAGGTGATCAGGATTATTATTATTATTATTATTATTTTTTTTTTTTAATGGGGGCTGTTCTATAAACGAAAGCCGAATAACGTGGTCTGTAGTAATGTCACCGAAATCCCTGAGCGATTGACTCCATAGAAGACGCGTACAGCCATTCCCCCCCATACAAGGAGGAAGAGAAAGTGTAGGAGAGTGAAAAGGAAGAAGGAAAAAGGAGACGACGGAGAAAGAAGAGGAGAAGAATAGAGGACAAAGAGAAGGAAATATAGGAGGAGGAAAAGGAGTGAGACTAGACCGGCAGAAAGAGGACAAAGGAAAGAGTAGGAGGAGGAGGAGGAGACATGAAGAAGAGGAGGAGAATAAGAGGGATGAGGAGGCAGGAGAAGAACAGAGGAGGAGGAGGAGAAGAAAGGAGGCGGATGAGGAATGAGGAGGAAGAAATGGAGGAGGAAGAGGAGGAGGAAGACAATAAGGAGGAAGAAGAGGCAGAATGAGGAGGCAAGGATCAGGAAGCGATGAGAGAGGAGACAATGGAGGAGGAGGGGAGCGGAATCATAATGAAGAAGAGAGGTGATGGGAGGCGAAAGAGGAGGATGACAGCGGCAAAGGAGTAATGAGTGGAAAAGGAGGAATGGAAAAAGGAATAGTGATGAGAGGCATAGGAAGAAAGGAGATAGAAGGATATTGGAGGATCGGAAGGGGATGAGTAGTAGAGAAGGAAGAGAAGCGAAGAGGAAACGGAAGGGGCAAAAGAAATGAAAAAGAGGTGGAGAAGAGAGCGAAGGCACTGAGGATAGAAGAGAAGGCGTAAGGAGGAAAGTGACGGAGAAGGAGAAGGAGGGACAAAGGCGGACGGAGAAGGAGGAAAATGGAGAAGGAGAAGACGGAAACGGGAGGATAGAAAAGGATGTACGAGAAAGATGTAGATGGGGTGGGACAAGCAAGAGGCCGAGAAGACAGCGAATGAGAAAGGATGAGGAGATAGGTGGATGAGGAGGAGGTGTATGTGGGGAGAAGAAGAAGAGGAGAAGGGAGAAGGAGGCAAGAGAAGGGGAAGGAGGACGAGGGAGGCGAAGGGGAGGAGGAAGGGGAGGAGAAGGGGAGAAGCAAGTCGTGGACGGACGGGGAAGAGAAGACATGAGAATGAGGAGGAAGAGAAGAATAGAGAATGAGGAGGAGGAGGAGGAAGAGAAGAATGAGAATGAGAAGGATGAGGAGGAGGTGGAGGAGGGGAGAAGAAGGGGGACGAAGAAGGGGGAGAAGAAGGGGAGAAGAATGGGTCGAAGAAGAGGGAGAAGGAGGAGGAGGAGGGAGGAGGAGGGAAGGAGGAGGACGGAGCAGATCGGGGAGGGTAAGGGAGGAGGGAGGGAGCGAGGAGGAGGGGGGAGGAGGGGAGGAGGGGAGAAGGGAGGAGGGGGGGAGGAGGAGGGGAGGAGGTGAGGGGAGGAGGGAGGAGGGGACGAGGAGGGGGAGGAGGAGGAGGAGGAGGAGGGGAGAGTAGGAGGAGGGGAGGAGGAGAAGAAGAGGAGGAGGAGGGGAGGAGGAGGGGCGGCGGAGGAGAGAAGAAGAGGGAGGAGGAGGAGGAGAGAAGACGGGGAGGAGGAGGAGGGGTAGAGAAGATGAGGAGGAGGGAGGGGAGAAGAAGAGGAGGAGGAGGAGTGGAGGAGCAAGAGGAGGAGCAGAAGGAGGAGGGGAGCAAGGAAGAGGAGGAGGGAACGAGGAGATACAGAGGAGGAGGGTAAGAGGAGAAAAGGAAGAGGAGGAAGAGGAGGAGGAAGAGAAGGAAGGGGAGGAGATGGAGGAGGGAAGAGGGATGAGGAGCAGGAAGAGGATGAGGGAGATGGCAGAGGAGACAGGAAGACAGGGCAGAGGAAGGCGGTAGAAGGGAAGTGGGAGGAGGAGAAGGAAGAGGAGGAGGGAAGAGGAGAAGAAGGAGAGGAGGAGGAGAAGGAAGAGGAGGAGGGAAGAGGAAGAAGAAGGAAGACGGGAAGACAGGAAAGAGGAGGAGGAGAGGAGAAGGAAGAGGAGTGAGAAGGGAAGGAGCGAGGACGGAGAAGGAAGAGGTGGAGGAGGAGAGGAGGAGTGAGGAGGAGGCGTTGGAGGAGGAGTTGGGAGGAGGTGTAGGAGGAGTGAGTTGGAGGGAGGAGTTGGAGGAGGATGAGAAGGAGGAGGTGGAAAGAAGGAACAAGGGAGGAAGGTGGAATAGGAGGAGGAAGAGGAAGAAAAGAAGGAGGAGAACAAAATAGGAGGACGGACGCGAAGAAGGGAGAAGGAGTGAGAACAAAAAAAGGAGGAAGGAGACGAAGAAGGAGATAGGAGGAGAAGGAGAAGAAAACAGGGGGGGGAGGGGCGCGGAGAAGTTTGGAGAATGAAAGGGAAGGAAGAGGAGGAGAAGGAGGGAGAAAGAGGAAAGGAGGGAAAGGAGGACGAAGGCGGAGAAAGAGGAGAAAGAGGAGAAGGAGAATAGGAGGCGGAAGGGAGGCGAAGGAGGTGAAGGAGGCGAAGGAGGTGAAGGAGGCGAAGGAGGAGAAGGATGAGAAGGAGGAGAAGGAGGAGAAGGAGGAGAAAGAGGAGAAGGAGGAGAAGGAGAAGGAGAAAGGTGAGAAAGAGGAGAAGGAGGAGAAGGAGAACAAGGAGGGGAAGGAGGAGAAGGGGAAGGAGGAGGAGGGGAAGGAGGAGAAGGAGGAGAAGGAGAAGATGGAGAAGGAGGGGAAGGAGGAGAAGGAGGGGAAGGAGGAGACGGAGAAGGAGAAGAAGGAGAAGGAGGAGGAGGAGGAGAAGGAGTGGCAGGAGGAGAAGAAGGAGAAGGAGAAGGAGAAAGAGGAGAAGGAGGAGGAGGAGAAGGAGGAGAAGGAGGAGAAGGAGGAGAAGGAGGAGGAGGAGTAGGAGGAGTAGGAGGAGTAGGAGAAGAAGGAGGAGAAATAGAAGATGTAGAAAGAGAATTAGGAGGATAATGAGAATGAGGAGGGGGTGGAGAAGGGGGGAGGAAGAGGGGGAGGAGGGGGAGGAGGAGGGGGAGGAGGAGGGGGAGGAGGAGGGGGAGGAGGAGGGGGGAGGAGGAGGGGGAGGAGGAGGGGGAGGAGGGGGAGGAGGAGGGGGGAGGAGGAGGGGGAGGAGGAGGGGGAGGAGGAGGGGGGAGGAGGGGGAGGAGGAGGGGGAGGAGGAGGAGGGGGAGGAGGAGGAGGGGGAGGAGGGGGAGGGGAGGAGGAGGGGGAGGAGGGGGAGGAGGAGGATGCGGAGGAGGGGGAGGAGGAGGATGCGGAGGAGGAGGGGGAGGAGGAGGAGGGGGAGGAGGAGGGGGAGGAGGGGGAGGAGGAGGGGAGGAGGAGGGGGAGGAGGAGGGGAGGAGGAGGGGAGGAGGAGGGGGGAGGAGGAGGGGAGGAGGGGGAGGAGGAGGGGGGAGGAGGAGGGGGAGGAGGAGGGGAGGAGGAGGGGGAGGAGGGGGAGGAGGAGGGGGGAGGAGGACGAGGAGGAAGCTGAGACATGACACGATGCACAGAAGAAGGAAAGGACGGTCCAGTCTCGTTCCTCCGGGTCGAGTGGAAGGTACGACGTATCGAGTCCTACTTGTGCTCAGGTGTCAAGTCCCGCTTGTGCTCGCACGGCTACGGATATATTGGCGAACGCGCAAGCCGCCTTTCGGGCGTGTTTTGGAGGAGGAAATAAAAAGTAAGTCCCTGTGCCTCTATTTCAGACTCTCAGTCAAGCGTGCGCCTTCAGAGCGTTGACTGTTTTTATTCTTTCTCGCAGTGAACTGGACTCTAATCGTGGCTCTTAACTCTAGTGGGTTCTCGAAGATGAGTTTCACGTGAGTCGCGGTCAGACCGGAATGAGGTCTTCCTTCAACCCAAACTATATCTGGCGTCTTTACTGACTTGTCCTCCAATCTCAGGGGATCTAGGTACAACAGAAGAACCGAGTTGATTGAAGGTGTAGAGTTCCATTGTAGTGGTTAATGTGGAAGATGGTCATCTCGCAGATGGGGGAGGGGGTAGAAGAAGAAGTGATCAAGTGTGATAAGCGCTGTGTAGCGGGGCAGTTAAGAATCGGTAGGTGAGTCTTGTATGCCGAGGGTGCTACCACGATTAAAATGCGTCCGTCCCAAATAGGAGAGGGTTTGTCGGGATCCAGTAGGTTTGTTACTTTAACGTTGGAGGAAGGTTTTGCTCTGCTGGATAAAGTAACCCGGCGACGGCCAGAGAGAAACGCCTCTAGACCCAAACGATGAAGGAAAACGTGTTGGTGTCGTGTCACGGGACAGTAGTGTACGCGCGATAACAATTCGCGTTAGTTCCTTGACCGGACGACTGCGACCATTTGTCCACACTTAAAAGGTCCTTGTCCCGGCTAAATCCAGATAATTTTATTCAGCTCAAAGTTTAAAGGTTGATATGATTAATAACTTTCTTCCACGATGACGTCTGGATATGCTACCATGAACGAGGGGGCACACAATCAAAAAGTGACTGTGTTGCAATAATTTTTTGTCACTAAGTGATGTGAAAGTGCTTTTTTTTCCCTATGGTAAACATTACAACCGGAACAGAACGTAAAGGACTTTTTTTCTGAAAAAAAAAAAATGTAATAATGATAACCAGTACGTTACAACGTGCGAGAGTTCCGTGGTAAATTACACCAACAATGCACCAGAGTATCTTTCCTTATGGACAATATCTCGCCCAACGCATCATGATGTGGGGATGCAGGGGGGGAGAGGTGTTGACAAAGGACTGTTACTACGATGAAATGCAACAGACGTTGTCCTCTTGTGCCAATATAGTGACATTGTGCAGCTCGCAGCATGGCGATCTACAAAGTATTTTTTCACCATCAGTGATTGGTAAGAAGTATAGTGCCGAGGTGATTCCATGATATTGTGGTATGACGGTGTGCTGGCCCTATGTGTGTTGACTTGTTGACTTGGGTGCTTTATAGGCAATTGGCAAAGATGTACGGGCATAATAAGGTTGCGCTGTAACTGTGGTAGGTGTTCAACTCATACACGAGTGGTTGTATCTTATCACAACACTATCTTGCTGACGCCTTCCTCAGAGTTCGCAGGAGGATCAAGGACCCGCAGGGGAGACCAGGATAAAGGCCCGGGCTTCTGGATGAGACCCCATGGTTCTCTATGGAAACCAACACCTCTCCCCCCTTCCGGACACAGAATTTCCTCCAGGGACTGATGAACCTTGATATCTCTCGCGGGATCTTGGAGGAAACTTCAGAGTGGATTGATAAATGTGAAATACGGGAGTCAGGGGGAGATTGCGAGTGGAGGTAAGGAGAAATAGCAGAAAAGGGAATAACGAGCGGAAAAGCCCACGGTTAGGGAAGGGGAAGGGGAAAGGGAAGATAAGGAAAAGAGGAAGGGGGAATGAGCAGAGAGCGAGGAGAGGGAAAGGGAGAGGGAAAGGGAGAGGGAAAGGGAGAGGGAAAGGGAGAGGGAAAGGGAGAGGAAAGGAAGAGGAAGACACCCGTCTTTGCAAGACCTTAGTATTCTATACATTCTGTTGTGAGACTTTCATTCAGACGAGGGCAAGACCACGACCTGAATGGTGTCTGGATCGATCTTTTCCCTTATGATCTGAGGGCAACGACAGACATTTACAAAGATATTAGAGACACATACAAGTAGTAGGGCCGCGCGGTAGCCCTACTGGATACCGTGTCGATCTTATGAGCAGGTGGTCGTCAATTCAATTCCCGGGACCCATTGCGGTCTATGTCGCTTTGCCCTACCAGAGGTTTCACACTTCCCAATGCGTGTAAATGGGATTGTTAGTATATACAAGAAGTGCAAAAATAGGTGATTGCTTCAGAATGTAAAGGAGAGAGGATGAGAGAACATAAGAATAAAGGAGACTGCAAGAGACCATAAGACCTACACTAGGCAGTTCCGTATCCATCGCCACCTGTCATCTCCATCCATAAAGTTGTCTAATCGTTTTTTAAAACAACTGATAGTTTTAGCGCTTACTACATGGTTACTAAGTTTATTCCATTCATCGACCACCCTATTAGTAAACCAATTCCTGCCTATCTCCTTCTTAAATCTAAATTTGTCCAGTTTATAACCATTACTGCGAGTCCTGCCCTGTTGTTTTATTATGATGACCTTGTTTGCATCACCCTTGTTATAACCTCTGATCCACTTGAACACTTCTATTAGATCACCCCACACTCTGCGTCTTTCCAGAGAGTTTAAGTTAAGGTGCCTAAGCCTCTCTTCGTAAGGCAAATTTCCGAGTCCATGTATCATTTTGGTCATTCTTCTCTGTACTGATTCTAGTGAATTTATGTCCATTCTGTAGGACGGAGACCAAAACTGTACCGCATAGTCAAGAATGGGTCTAACTATCGCTAGATAAAGTTTGATAATTACCTCTGTACCTCTATTCGTTACGGTCCTAGCAATGAAGCCTAATGCACTGTTAGCTTTATTTCTGGCGCTAATGCACTGTTCCCTGGTTTTAAGGTCCGGACTCGCTAGAACTCCCAAGTCTCTCTCGCACCCAGATTTTTCTAAAACCGTGTTATCTAAGCTGTATCTATTTTCGGGGTTGTGTAGAGAGTCATCCAAAGAAAACAATTTCAAGTCAAAACCTTCAAATTTCAACTACCCTCCTCGGGGTGCAGCCCTGTAGGCCGGTACTCGATCCACAGTCTACCCGCCACCAAGACTTCGACTGGAATATCTGTGGGTCTAACCAGTAGTGTCTCCGGTTTTTGTCTAAATACACACAGGCGACAGGTCCTTTCTATACTAAATTAAACATCTGTAGCTTCCTCTTCCACGTCTATGATCAAATGGTTAAAATGCTGCATCTATAACCACTTATAGCTACTATATTTCCTCTGCAAGAATCTCAAGCCGTGCTCGGTAAAGTTATCTTATCCTGAATTCGACTCATACCAAGTTTAAAAAGTGGAAGTCTCAAATTAGATTTAGCACGCTGAACATTTAGCATACGTTCACCTCACCATACATTCCAGAAAACGAACTGAATCACTACCTGTGTAGCAATCCATATTTAATTGCACTCCTCACAATCGATGGGGTATAATAATAATTAGTAATAATAACAAATAACAATAAATAATAATGATACTACTACTACTTCTACTACTAGTAATAACACTAATAATAATAGCACTAACAACACTAACAACAACAACAACAACAATAATAATAACGGTAATGATAATGATAATGATAATAACAATTATGACAATAATAATAATAACAACAATAATAATAATAATAATAACAATAATAATAATAATAATAATAATAACAATAACAATAATAAAGGCAATAATGATAATGATAACAATAATAATATAATAAATGACTACAACTGCCGCTAACAGACTTCACTCCAAACAATCGGAACATCTTCCTCGAATATCCTCATCCAAAACCTGCAACTCTATTCCCAAACGGACCCACCCGATTGCAAAGGATGTTCAGGCAATAGACAGACTCTCTTGGCTGACCAATGCTAGAGAAATTCTGTATCGTGGGATTTCAGGGAAACGATTTACCTGCACGCGTCCTATACACCAACATCACTTTAGTTCCGCAGCTTGGTTATCGTGTTCAATTTTAGCTAACATTTCCTTATCTACATCTATTTTCTAGTTTTAGATGGCGCTTTTTATTTCATCTAACCCCTACCGCCCTTCCACTGTTTCTGCTTCTTTCCTTCCGTGATCATCTCCTCTGTCTACGTAGCAGTCAGTCCCAATGTTTTAGCCAACACATGTAACCGATTTCGTGGAAGGACATGGTGAACCAATTTGTTTTATCATGCGCGAATGGCAAAGCGCGAATACCAACAGGGGACCCAATACAAAAATAGGTGAATAAACACAGTAGCCGACAGACTTCTTTAGATGTTTATCTAAACAAGTCTTATTGTTTTTTTTATCTAGGCTATATTCTATCGCCTCTGTGGGAAGTTTACTTTATTCATTAACTCTGTTGTCTATTGAAATATTTCTAACTTTTTCTGGAATGAATTTGCGTCTTGATGAATCGAGACCTCAGTTCATCATCTTGTCGGTACTTTGTGTGAAAATATTCTCAAATCTGATATCAACTTCCTTTGAATTTGCAGAGACCTCTGTCAAGTCACGGTCTGAAACTTCCTCTACCCCTTTTTTTTGGGTGGGGGCAAGGTTGTATGCAAAGCAGTTTTCACATGGTTTCTTATATTTGACATTCGTTTTATAGTTCGCCACTGCACCCACTCCACTCAGCCACTGTCTTCATTGAGATTTAGGAGTAATTCGAAACTAGTATATTCCAAGTAGGGATTTAAAATTGTACGGAGCCGTGATGTATAGACTAGTATTTTGCATACAAACTTCTTAATTTTTGTAGGACTTCAATTATCACTCCTGCTCAGGATTAGACAAGAAGCTTCGCCATCCTCAATCATCTACGTCTCGCTATAGTTGATAAAAGTGTCATTTCTATCGACGAGTTGAATGAAATACATTCAAAGCCATCAAGTCAAACGCATGGGGTCCTTGTCGCTGACGAGATAAAGCTAGTAATTAAGATTAAACTAGTAATGACTTCCCTCGGTCACACTAGCCTCTGAAATCGCTGGATCCAGCGATGCGACTTGATTGGCCAGCCATTTGCGCTGCATTAGCTACTGATTCTCGCTGCTTTAAGTTAGCCGCAAGAGCGGTCTTCCCTGGCATCTAGAACTACTGATAGCGCTAGACGAGCGGGAAGTATTAAGAGGGTATAATTTATTCTGCATATATGCAGCTAAAAAATACTCCACTTCTTTTTTAAGGCCTTTTTAACGAATAAAAAAAGACGATAATACAAGGAAACTCTCAAATATATATTTTAATTTTATGGAAATATTAGATATTCAGTTCTCGTATGACCTCGGTGATATACAAACAAAATAAACATGTGTTCACAATCCCGAAAACATGTCGCGTCAACTTCATTGATCCTGAGCCCAAAGAAAAAGTTCGTGAGTACGAAGTAACTGTGGACAGAAGGAACACAAGAAGTACTTCTTTCATAGCGGCTTGTGTTGTTGTTCTGATCAGCTGATTCCGCTAGTAGACTTGGCAAGTGGTGTGACCAGTCAGCTGCGTCTATCGCTGTCAAGCAAGGGACAAAAGGCAGTCTGGCGTCAACGGTAGCAAGTGTGACCCTAGCTTTAATCAACGTGATCATTCTAAAACATAACAGGAATGTATGTAACATCTTTGAGCATGTCATGTCAGCCCTTTTGTTGTCGGTTGCGCATGTTCAATCAGATAACATAAGGTAGTTCGACCGAAAAAATCACATACAAAAAGAATTGCCAATGTATATAGTCCTGGCTTGCGAGAACAAAGAAAAAGAATAAACAAGTTTGTTAAAACAGTATTACGAGAGGAAAAAAATGTCGTTATATGTTTGTGGTAACGACTAAATGAAATCTGGCAAAGATGTTAAACCCTTCAGCTCTGTGGTGCATTGCATAGATTTTGGCAAAATTCAAAAGCTTCCACTAAACTGAGGGATTGACATCTGCCTAAGTGTGTTCTGTCTCGTTCGCGATTATGCTCATTTTCAGTTCAGATCCTCAATTAAATGAAATACTCTGGTCTCTTTTACACACAATACCACTTTAATAAGGAATATTAGAATACTAACATTTCGTTTATTTTATACAAGTAAATTCTAAGTCTGAAAATTACTGACATGCATAAGAAAATCTGCGAGGAATCTATTGTAGAAAACATTCAGATGTTTAATATTTCTCTCCAGTGATATGCTTTGTAGATAAGATTTCAAATGTCACCAAAGATAAGAGACAAATCACACGAAAATTGCTTGAAGCGTTTGAACCTATTCCACCTAAAAGGTAATTGAAAACATGAAAACTGAAAATTGGTCACACTATATATAAACTGAACAAAACACAGTGGCCTCAAACGACGCAGATTTAACCAAGAAGTAGAAAGAAACAATTTTGTAAAATTTAAAGATTCACTTGGATAAACACCTAAGCATAAATACGGAGAGAAATACGGGACTCGAACCCGTAACTAAGAAGATGCGAGAACAGCATGGATCCGTTTGTCCCACCAGCGGACACTAACACCATATAAGTCTACTCAAATGAGGGTAATCCCCGAAGAAGGTGACATATCAAAGGCTGCAGACCGGAGAAAGGTCTTCTTCTTGGAAGGGGGAAGAGTTCCCACTCTTAGCTGAATAAAATCCTACATTGGTCGTCCTATAGTATACTATAACTAAAGAAGTTAATCCTGAAGGGCTGACACCTATTCCCCGGTCTGGGCTCTCTCTCTCTCTCTCTCTCTCTCTCTCTTTATCTCCATCAACTTCGATTGCCTTTCCCTGCACCATAGACAACAGCCTAAAGGTTCATTCCAGGGAGATCTATAGGAGGACCTGATGACCGTTGCCAACCACTGTGGGGCTGCAGTTTCGAGTCCGTGATACTCAAGGCAAAATTATTATCCTTTCTTGGATAAAGGAAATATTAGCGACGCTTGTGCAGTGGTTAGTGCCACTTGCTCTCACTCTGCAAACCATAGATCGAGCCCCGCTCAGAGGTTGGAGGCCTTACAATATTGCAAGCTATTACTGCTGGTGTTGTGTGTATAAGGATCCACCAATATCCATAGATTAGATCTCATGATAATCGGTCGGTAGTTACTAAGGTCCTTTTGGTTTCCTTTTTTATGAAGTAAAATCACTATGGCATTACACCAGGATTCAGGAACACTTTCTTGACGTAAGCACTGGGTGCACAACTGAGCTAACTTAATATGAACTTCTTTCCCTGCATCTTTCAAAAGATCTATCGGTATACCTTCTTCCCCAGGCGCTTTTCCTTATTTCATATTTCTTTAGAGCAAATTGTACTGCTTCCTTTGTAATATCTTGTACACTAATAACGTCTATAAACGAATTTACTGACTCAACTATGGACTTCGATGAGTAAAGCTCTTGGTAAAATTCTTCTACTTGTTTCACCATTTTGTCTCTACATTTAATGATTTCTCCATTTCTATCTTTTAAACATATCATTTACTGTCTTTCTAAAGCATGCCTGCGCTCGGTTCCTTTAATACTTTTACTTTTCCGAATAGTTTCCTCTATTTCATCCATGTTTTTCTTTCTTTTCTCTGATCTTTGCCTTGCTTGTTTATTTCTACTATTTCTATTTCGTCTCGTTTGCTTTTAATATGCATAGTCCTTATTATCGTAATTAGGTCATTTGTAGCTTTGGAGTATTTGTTTTCTCTAATACTTTTTGTATTTTCTACTTTCTCTGCCGATTCCCTAATGATATTCACTAAATTCAAATTCATACCTTCGATGGTGGCCTTGTTAGTTCTTAGAGCTTCGAATCTATATCTAATTTCTAACTGAAATATCTTCTTGTTATCCTTTACCTTTGAAAGGCTTATTTTCTTTTTAAAACTAGTTCATTTCTCTTGGCTTTGAAATTGAATTTAGCTGTGCAACCTACCATTCTATGGTCACTACCTATGTTAACTTTATCT
>NC_134809.1:26580540-26588040 GCF_046742065.1 Oratosquilla oratoria | reverse complement strand
AAGTAAAACGTTGGTAGTTGATGACTTCAATGCCAAAACGGGGAAGATAAAGGTAGGTGGATCATGTGTTGGTAGGTGAAAGAAATGACAAAAGAGAGATCTTAGTTATTTTGCCATAGAACTGCAGAATGACAGAAGCGTGTAGGTTGTGCATGGACTTGTAGAAATACAAATGGAGCAAAGAAAAAATCAAACTTCATGTTAGGAGATGAAAGGAATAACGTTAGTGATGTAACTTTTACTGTATAGATAGAATAAAGGTGGTGACCATAAAATGGTAGGTTGTACGACTAAATTCAATTTCAGAGCTAGTCATAAATAAAAATAATCTTCACGAAGGTGGCTCAGATGATAATATATAATTAAATACAGGTTTGAAACTCTAAGAAATAACAAGGACATTATCAAGGATGTCAACTGTAATCTAATATCATTGGGTACATCAGTAGATAAATTAGGGGGTACAAACATATTAGGGAAAGTAAATACTCCAGAATAACAAGGGGGCTTTTGAAAAAAAAAAGGAACACGCAGATTGAAACCAGGAGTGATGAAAGAGAGAGAACTGAATTTAACAACTTCATAAAAAAAAAAGGCAGAGCTCATACAAGAGGAAGAGAAACGTGGATTATATAGAGGAAACTATCCGGAAAGGTAAAGGTACTGAAAAGAATCAGCGCAGACTAGCTTTAGGAAGAACAAATGATTATTTAAATTATAGAAACTGAAACATTATCAAATACAGGAGCAGAATGATGAAAAAACTACAAAATATTATCAAGAATTTTTCTCCTCAAATACTCCAGTTAAGTCAGCAAATTCATTTGAGGGCAATAGTTGCACAGAAGTTACAAAAGAGGAGGTAATGTTCACAGTAAAATGTATAAAACAAGGAAAAGAACATAGGGAAGTTGACATATCGATAGATCTTCTGGAAGACGTAGGGAAAGGTTATTGTTTATTATTTCAACTATATGCCAAGTGGGAAAACGTTCATAAATTGTGGTAATATGCTATAGAAAAACTTCTTTACAAAAAAGGCGATAAAAATAGTCACTACCGACCGATTAGTTTGCTATCAAATGTATATAAAATATTTTCCAAGATTCTCAAAGAATAAGTAAAATTTTGGATGAAAACCAGCCAAGAGAACAGTCAGGTTTTAGAAGTGAATGCTCGATTACCGACCATTTGCAGTCCTTGGGAAAACGACTGAAAAAAAAAAATAAAAAAAAAAAAAATAAAAAAAAAAATGTGTTTAGTTTTTGTTGATTATAAAAAGACCTTTCATTTGACACAACAAACAGCAACACTAAACTCTGTGAACCAATTGGGAGGAAACGAACAAATTGTCAGGGTTCTACCCAATGTTTACATGAAAGACGTGAGTGCTGCAACAAATCCGACATAAAGATACAGAAACGAATCAATACCGAGAACAGAGTAGGACAAGGCGATAAAATGCCTCTAATCTATTTATAGTTGCTCTAAAGAAACTTTCAAAGTTGAATTTGGAAAAAGAAAGATTTGAACATTAACAGAAAATATTTCATGCCAAGTGATAACAAGGAAAGTCTCAATGTAGGTTTGAAGGTAAAAAAAAAAAAAAAAAAAAAAAGTTAAACCAAAGCAATGTTCAACTCAAAAGTTCAAAACAAAGGAATTGTAAATGATGGTGTCACTCTTGATGAAGTTGGAGAGTGTGATTATTCAGTCTAGAAGCTAAAACTAACGATCACAAAAATTAAATGAAAAAAGTCACAATTGGTTAGAAAGTTTTTGGTAGAGGAGTATTATGCAAAATTTATATTCTATTGGCGTAAAACATGCAAAGTGAGGAAGGCATTATATACAAAGCTTAGGTAGGTACAGAAAGGAATGGCCAGACTACTGCTGGGAATAACTGACTGATTTAGTGTTTAATATACATGTATTTCCTTTACTTCTCTCTACTTTTATTAGCTCTTCCCATCCAGCCACTACACTATTTGCGTAACTCCCTTCATCCTTCCTTTTCCCTCTCCCTCCCCCTATTTTTTTCCCCATCTCTCCCTCCCCTTCCCCCCTCCCCCTCCCTTCCCATGTACGCCTCCCTTAATCCCCGCTCCTTGACTTAAATTCAGCTCACCTACTTGTTTGACATCACAGTTCCCCCCTTTACCCCGTCCCTCACTCCCTGCCGCCACCTCCTGACCCCCCTTCCCTTCCCCCCTACCTTACCACCACCGTCTGTCTTCCTTACTTCACCCCAAAAGGTTTCTGTTCTCATGAAACAGAAAACCTGACCGGGAGCGCAAAGATTTCTGCGCCGCCACTAATGAACCGCGCCGCCGCGCCTTCCTTCGCGGCTTCACCGTAGCCGCAACCTAGCTAGCCTGGCCGGAGCACCATCATCATAACCTTTGTGCAGCATGACCACATGTTAACTATAGCTTGATCTCCATCGCTTACTACGTGGTGGTAGCGTATCTGTGTCTCAACACTAGATTGTTCGTACAATGACATTGATTTAACTTATTATCTAAAGCCATTGAACATCCAAAGCAGTACATTGATTTAGTCTGAAATGATACAACTGGCCTCTCTATCCCATATCTCTTTACTCCTTCCCATATTTCCCTATCTATGTCCTCCTACTAATTCCTTTTCTCGTTCTCTTCTGATCACAATCCCTGCCATCCATCCTTCTTCACCTTTTCTATATTTCTCTCCTTCCCTTTCCACTGCTTCATATGACTCCGTTTCACTTCACCTTATCTCTTCTCGAGTCTATTGAATGCAACTTAGTCCTGACGAATCCAATAAATTCCAACTCAGATCAATTCACCCGAGTTCAATTCATTTTTCATCCATTTCAATTTAGATCAGCTCGTTCCAACTCATCCTAATTTATTTGATCTCTTTTTCCCAGATTATCCCCATCTTCCTCTCTTCTTTCCTTCATGTCTCTCGTTTCTTCTTTTCCCCTTTCCTCTTCCTCCGCATCGGTTATAGACTGCACAGATTTTATGAAGTCTATATTTTAGGGATTTTAGTGACATCTCTACGGACCACAGTCACGTAGCCTTCTTTTAAGAGTAGATATTATTCTCAACTCACAAACGAAAGCTTACAGTCTCCATGACCCAAGGAGAGAAATTATTCTTTCCAAAGACAAAGCGTCTGACTATTTTGCTCCTTCCTCCGGGGGCTATGGTGGGATGGGGGTGGGGTGGGGGTGGGGTGGGGGGGATGGGGGGTGTCAACGGCGACTTGCAAGTGATGGTTCAACAAAATGGACAACAAAGAGAATCATCTCCTGGTCGTCCGTTTTCAGTAACCGTCAACTCCTTCGCCTCCAACTAGAGGTGCAGCCCCGACAGGCTGACACTCGATCTCCGAGACGAGCCTAAGATATCTCACTATCACTTTCATCTGTAGTTCCTCCAAATTCTCACAAAAAGAGAACTGACAACCGGCGACTGATCACTCTACTGCTGCTATAAGCCGGTGATATAATAACTATCCCACACCATTACAACACAGAAACCAATCCAAAGTTTCATTTGAGAGAGATCTATGGGAGGATGTAAGGACCGTTGCCAGTCTCTGCGGGGCCGCGGGTTTCCTGTGAGAGAAAATCGATGTTACATTTACGATTCTCTCTCGTCTCCCTTCTATTCCCTTCCCCCTTCTATCCTGTAAAAGTTCCTCCCTTCTTTCTTCCACTACCTACTTTACATGCCCCTCCTCCCCCTCCTCCCCCTCCTCCTCGCCCCTCCTCCCCCTCCTTCTCCCCCAATGATTCTTTCTCTTCTCCATCCTTCCACTTTCCTTTCATCTCTCTCTCCCTCTACATTTCCTTTCCTCCCCCTCTCTCTCCCTCCCCTTTCTCTCCCTTTCCCTCTTCCTTCATTTCTCTCTCTCTCTCTCCCTCCCTTTCCCCCCGTTTCTCTCCCTTTCCCTCTCTCTTCATTTTTCTCTCTCTCTCTCTCTGTCTCCCTCTCTCCCTCTCTCTCTCTCTCTCGCTCTTTCTCTCTCTCTCCCTTACCCACTCTCTCTCTCTCTCTCCCCCTTTCCCGAATCCCCTCCCTCTCTCTATCTCTCTCTCTCTCCCCTCTCTCTCTCCCTCTCTCTCCCCCTTTCCCCATCTCCACCCCCTCTCTCTCTCTCTTTCTCTCCCTCTCTCCCCCCTCTCTCTCTCTCTCTCTCTCTCTCTTTCCCCCCCCTCTCTCTCTCTCTCTCTCTCTCTCTCCTATCTTCCTCTTTCCCTCTCTCTCTCTTTATCTTCCTTTCCCTGTCATTCTCTTTCTCTCCCTTTCCCTCTCTCTCTCTCCATCTCCCTCTCCCCTCTCCTTTTCTCTCCCATCTCCCTTTCACTCCCCCTCTCCCTCTCCCTCTTCCTCTCTCTCTCTCTCTCTCTCCTCTCCCTCTCTCTCTCTCTCTCTCTCTCTCTCTCTCTCTCTCTTCCTCTCCCTCTCTCTCTCTCTCTCTCTGTCTCTCTCTCTGCCTTCCTATACTCTTGTTCACCATTTTACTTTCCTCTCTTCTTCCAGCACACGCTTTTGAATTCTCCCCTCCTCTTCCTTTCCCTCCTCTCACCTTCCTTTTCCTCCCCTCCCTTTCCTCTCCCTCCCCTCTCCTTTCTTTCCCTTCCCTCCCCTCCCTTTCCCTTTCTCATCTTCCCGAAATATACCACAAAGTGATAGAGAAGAAGAATGAGAGGAAGAGGTATCTTCCAGTGATGCTGAATGTGAAGTTGTGCTGAGGTCACTAATGTCTCCTGTGATCTGGTTCCTGTTTCGGGTCCTAGAGGGTCATTTACACGGTCAAACTGTTTGTCAAACCCGGTTTGTCAAACAAGTGTTTGAAGTGATATTTGACCGTGTGAATTGGCTGTCAAACACGTTTGTCAAACATGTTTGACAACCAAATACTACATTCACACGGTCAAACATCATTTCAAACACTTGTGTGACAAACCGGGTTTGACAAACAGTTTGACCGTGTAGATGAATGGGAGTCTCAGTGGTGTGAATTTGATACTGAATGAGAAACAAATCATACGTAAAGTGACTAAAACATCGGAAACTATTTAATTTTCGAATATTGTGAATTTGATGGGAATTAATAGAAGGACAGAGGAAATGAGAAACACAAGCAGAGAGGTATCCATAGACATAAACATGCGGGCGCGCACACACACACACACACACACACACACACACACACACACACACACACACACACACACACACACACACACACACACACACAAACACACTCTCTCTCTCTCTCTCTCTCTCTCTCTCTCTCTCTCTCACACACACACACACACACACACACACACACACACACATACATACAAACACACACGCACACACATAGGCAACAGCCTCCGTTGAGCATTGATAAATTCTTAGCCAAAATGTACCACCAGAGATCTCAGCCCTGAACTGACCACTACTCAGACGCAGACTAGGGATGTCAAACCCTTTTTTTTTCTCTCTGTCTACCTTTCTTTTTCGGTGTCCTGAAGTACACAAAGCAAATAAAAAATATATGGAAGACAACGACTTTACTGGTACTTTGGTTGGGTTGGATTCAAAAGAGGATTTTTTCTTTTTTTTTTTTTCTTTTCTTTTCGGACAAGAAAAACTTGTCCTCAGCCACGCTCCCAATCATCCCATTGTCCTTTCCCGCCTTCACCACTTCGCTCTCCATACCTCCCCAAAAGACACATCAAAACCACCCACCCACCCTCCTCCTCCTCCTCCTCCTTCCTCCTCCTACTCCGCCTCCTCCTCCCGTTCCCCATGCCCCTTCTTTTCCTCATCCTATTCTCCCTTTCCTTCTCCTCTCACCCCTCCAGCTCATTTTCTTTCTCCTCCTTTAGCTCCTCCTCCTCCTCCATCTCTTCCTCCTTCTCCTCCTCCTCCTCCTCCTTTTCCTCCAAATACTTTTTAATATAGTCCACAGAGAGAGAGAGTCCCTTTCCTCCTCACTGTCCTTTTTCTCTTCTTCTTCCTCCTACTCCTCTTTCCCTTCCCCTTTACCTTTACCTTCCCCCTTCCTCCTTCTCTTCCTCCTCCCCTCCCTCATCTTCTTCCTCTTCCCCTTCATCCACCCTCTCTTGATCTTCCCTTTGTTCTTCCTTGTACTCCTTCTCGTGTTCTTTTTCCTCCGCCTATTCTTCTTCTTTCTTTCCTCGTCCTCCGTCTCCTTCTTCTCTTCTTTCTCCTCCTCTTCCTCTTCCGTTTCATTATACTCCTCCTCTTTCTCCTTCTTTTCTTCTTTCTCCTCCTTTTCTTTCTCTTCTTCCTCTTCTTCATCATCATCCTCACCGTTACCATCCTCACCATCACTATCATCGTCATCATCGTCATCATCGTCGTCACCATTGTCGTCATCATCGTCATCGTCGTCGTCGTCGTCGTCGTCGCCACTGTCATTGCCATTGCCACAGTCACAGTCACAATCAGTCACTGTCACTGTCACTGTCACTGTCACAGTCACAGTCAGTCATCGTCACCGTCACCGTCATTGTCATCGTCATTGTCATCGTCATCATCGTCATCATCATCACCTCCACCCACAACCTCCATTCCCCTTTTCTCCTCACTTTCCCTTCCTCTTCCTCCTCCCCATCCTCTTCCTCTTCTTTTTCTTCCTCCTTCTCTTCTTGCTCCTCCTGCTCCTCGTCCTCTTCTTCCTTCAGTAAATCTCGTAACGTTCTTATTCTTCCTCCTCCACTTCCACCTCTTCCATGTATTCTTCGTCCTCCTCTTTCTTCTGTAAAGCTGCTACCGTTCTTCTTCTTCTTCCTCCCCTCTTCCTCCTCCTCCTCTTCCTTCTGTAAGGAGCCAAGGTCAACATGACAGCTGGCAACGCGAGGATAACGCACCTAATAATCGCGCCAATCACATCGAGACCCCGAACTGACCGCTTTCAGAATCTTCCTCTGGGTCTCCTCTCTGCTTTCCTCCTAAATTTTCTTTCTGATCACCTCTAGGACTTCATTTCTTCAGGCCCATTAGTGTCGTTCCTCAAGGATAGAAGCGCTGGTTGGTCATCGGCGACGAAATGCAGAAGATAACGCGGCTGCGATGAGAGAAACTCGCCGCCGAAGTCCACAAAGAGTCTTCATCCGCAACAAGGGCCGTTTCGAGAAATCGCACGGAAGCAGATTTCCGTCATTTGATCAATCAATTATATATCGACGGATTTCTTATCGACAGACTTTTTATTGACGGACTTCTTATTGACGCATTTTGTGACGTGATGATCCTCTGGTAGTCTCTTGCCAACTTCGGGGTCTTCCTCGGTTCGTCAAGTGACAAACCTCCCACCAACCCCACCCCCACCACCCCGACCCCAACCTCAGCCTTTCAGAGTTCATTTTTTTTTTCTTTTTTTTTTACGACTCCCCTCTCCTCTTACTCCCCCTCCCCTCCTCCTCCTCCTCCTCCTCCTTTTCCTCCCTTTCTTTTTCCTCTTACAACTCCTCTCCCTCTCTCTCTC
>NC_134809.1:26568040-26575540 GCF_046742065.1 Oratosquilla oratoria | reverse complement strand
TAAGTTGATATCATGATGGAACAATGGTTTAAGTCAGTGCAGCACCTGTTACGCGCTAACCAGGTTCGAGTCCTTGGTCGTACCACGTTTCAATTTCTGCAACTTACCTCCATCGGAACACCTGATGTTGACGGCTTAGAATTAAAGTGCATTGTGGTAGATAGAAATGTATCGCTATTCACTGGCACCCATTCAGTGTTGTACACACACACACACACACACACACACACACACACACACACACACACACACACACACACACACACACACACACACACACACACACACACACAAAATATATATATATATATATATATATGTATATATACATACATATGTATATGTATATATACATATATACATGTATTAGTTTACCTTAAGGTATGTACCGGTAAATATGATAAATTAGGACACACGTTGGGTGGCGCATCACTTCATTATCACACCGAAAGCAATCCCCGCCGTTTCTTCGAGGAAGCCACTATGCAGGCGCCCTTCTCATTCCAAATATCTCTTAGCAAGGTCGGTCGACCTAATCTAATCAAAAGTTCCTCAGGCTCCTTCTTCGTCTCCTCCATCGAAGATTGTCTCTTGTGGAAATAACCTTGCGAGTGAAATCATCATCAGGGAAGTATGTCACAGGACGAGTTAACGTTTACAAGTTATGCTGGTAATGGGCCTCTAGAGAGTATGTATAAAAGAAACAAAGGACGGACAGGGAGGGGCAAAAAAAAAGAGAGAGAGAGTGAGAGAGAGAGAGAGAGAGAGAGAGAGAGAGAGAGAGAGAGAGAGAGAGAGAGAGAGAGAGAGAGAGAGAGAGAGAGAGAGAGAGAGAGAGAGAGAGGGAGAGAGAGAGAGTGAGAGAGAGAGAGAGAGAGGAGAGAGAGTGATGAGAGGAGAGAGAGAGAGAGGAGAGTGAGTGATGAGAGGAGAGAGAGAGAGAGAGAGAGAGAGAGAGAGAGAGAGAGAGAGAGAGAGAGAGAGAGAGAGAGAGAGAGAGAGAGAGAGAGAGAGAGAGAGAGAGAGAGAGAGAGAGAGAGAGAGAGAGAGAGAGAGAGAGAGAGAGAGGGAGAGAGAGAGAGAGAGAGAGAGAGAGAGAGAGAGAGAGAGAGAGAGAGAGAGAGAGAGAGAGAGAGAGAGAGAGAGAGAGAGAGAGAGAGAGAGAGAGAGAGATAGGTAGAGGCAGACAGAAATATAGAAAGAAACAGACAGACAGACATCGAGTGATGGAGGAGGGAGGGAGGGAGGGAGATAGTGAGAGATTATTGGCCTTGTCTAGAAACCAAATGCCAGGCCCTCGGGGCAGCACGTCTAAATGGAACCAGGTGGTAGGGAGATGAACATATTAGACGTCCGTCTAGACTCTCACGACCTTAATTATTGACCCCGGTGTATTTAATCGCGAGATTAACTCGTCCCATAAATCGTCTACTACTACTACAACACTCCACAACGATTACCCAAGTTCTTGTTACCAGACGACAACCACTACGATTCTTAAAACCAGTCAGCATGTGTGTTCGAGTTTCGTCCTTCTTCCCTTCGTCCCCAGTCGAAGTACCTCAACGCAGAAGGCTCGAACGAATTGGCAGACATGTACCGGACGTGTCGGTGACCACAAGTCCGGGATGGCAACACGTGTCCACAGGCCGGGACGTCACCGCAGAAAGAAAGCCGCGAGCGGGATATGGCGACACATGTTCACGGGATATCGCCACAGAACACATAACGTCATCAAGTTGTTCCTCAGACTCCACCGCGTTAAGGTCGCCAGGAACCGTGCGAGGAACCGACCCCGACGCGCAGCCGCAGTGACACAGGTCAACACGTGTCATAGAACCGCACGACATAGGTCAACACTTGCTCGGCGACCGCAACACCTGAGGTCAGACGCCTGTGGCCGGCGGGATCTTGTCGAGGTCCGGCCCAGGCTTGTGTGTCAACCTCAACACGACCCTCTCCGAATTTCAGCGTGCATCTCGAACTATGTGTATGCGTGTGTGTGTGTGTGTGTGTGTGTGTGTGTGTGTGTGTGTGTGTGTGTGTGTGTGTGTGTGTGTGTGTGTGTGTTTACCTCGGATCTGCTGCAGTCTCTGTCGAGACAGCCAGACACCACCCTACGGCAGTAAGCTCAGAGCTCATTATTTGCCGATCTCTGGGTAGGTCTGAGTGTGTGTGTGTGTGTGCGTGCGTGTTTGTGCGTTCGCGCACTGTTCTGTCCCTTACACACGCGCGCACACACACACACACACACACACACACACACACACACATACATTTGCCAAAGGATTCAGTTAAAGCGAACACAGTTTGTACATTCAAAAGAGAAGGTGCAAAATAGACCAACATGAATGCACTCAGACATCTGAGTTGAACACAATAAAAAATAATTGTAGTACAATACTCATCCTGTATGGAGGATGGACCCAATAAATTTTCATACAATTAATGCTTTAGATTTTGGTACGTGGTCAATTCACACTAGATAAAAATATATTACCTTAAAAAGCCTATAAACAGTATCCCACACGAGAAGTAGACAGGTCAACATAAGTACGGACAAAGGGTGTTTGGTGATCTTATTTCACGTTCGAAGACGCCAACTGCTGGCAGTTTCAGCATAGTCAACACTATCTGAAGACAAAACATTCATTGAAGGTACACTGTATTACTTGCTAGAAGTTTTGAGAAAAAGACAATCGCCACGTTTTGTATTCTTCAAATGGTGTTTATTCTGTTAAGACTTATTTCATGTATACATTTAGACATACATTTCGTAAGGAAGCTCACGGTACCCTTATGTACTAGTGTTACGCAGAATTCTTTTGTGGTTGGAGTCTAATTTCCGCTCAAAGAAAAATGTTGATCTCCTTTCTGTTACCTTCCTTGAAATTTCTCCTTCACTACATGAATAACTCCGTCTCTTCAGTCAAACATCATCCCTAAGGACAGAAGCATTATTTATCAATGGCGGAATACAATCCACGGACTTCAAGGCCCATCCATCGAAATTACATCAATACTTCCCTGCTTAACAAGAAATTATCCGAAATTTTCAAAACTAGAAAAAAAAAACAAGAGACATTACGCGATGAGTTATGAGACTAAGGAAAGAGGGGAAATGGAAGGTAACAGCAATGAGAAGAAATGCGATAGATGGGTAATACGGTCACCATGAGCACGTTCGCCAAAAGAAAGAAATGCACAGCCAAGAAAGATTTCGAACTCGGTTATCCATAAGACGAAATAAACTTCCATCTGGAATACTAGAGGCTCAAACCAGGCTGGAATGAATATGATGACTAGAAACGAATAGAAAAAGAGAGCAGAAATTAAAGGAGGATGCAACAGCGCAAGCTGAAATAACGAGTAAAAGTTTTCAATCAGTATTCAATAAAGAAAAAGCCTTCGTGGAACAGAAACGAGTGACTAGAACTACTGCGTTAAATGACATTAAAGTGGAAGTTTCGATAGTCTGTAAACTGCTGAGGACCCTGTCTGTTAGGAGAGTCTCAGACCCTGACAGGATATTGAAGGAGTACTAAAGGATTGCAGAGAATAACTCACGGACAAGATTCACAACCTATCTGCGTTCATTAATAGATGTGGTGGTTCGGGAATGAGAACCAGAGCGGAACTACAAAGAAGAGACCAGTGTCACTGACCAGCGGCATAAGAGATGAATTATGCGAGAGGATTGTGGGAGAGAGAAGGAAAGATTTCTGGAGGATATAGACACATTGTTAGACAATAAATTTGTATTCGGAAACTAAAGGACAAATCGCTTTCGTTTGTTAAGATTTTGCTCAAGGGCGATCAACGTGTACAGAGACGGTTGGGTGGATTGCGTGTATCTAGATCTGGATAAGACATTTGACAAGATACTCCATCAATAACAAATGTAGAAACTGGAACAAATATAATGACTTGGAAAGTATGAGAATCTTTCTTAAAGACTGACATGTAAAAGTAATAGTAAAAGATAAGAAGACAAGATGTCAGGATATAGGGAAGTAACTACCAAAGTCCCTCACTTGTGTTCTTGATTTAGGTAATCAACATGATGGATGGAACGAACTGTCATCCAGTTCTGTTTCCTAACAATACAAAGACCACGAGAGGAATAAAAGAAGATTGTGAATTACTGCGAGGTAATTGAGACAGGATTTACCATTAGGACTAAATGAGGAATATTAATCTCAGCACAAAAAAAAAAAAAAAAAAAAAATGAAGGCGAGTTAATGAATGGACAGGCCGACATTTAATCATTCGAAAAAAAAAAAAAAAAAACGCGAAGGCAAAATAAGAGGAGGACATGAGAGTATTGGCCATGGAAAATATTATATCGCTTGATAAATACATGAATAAAATTACTGAAGAAACATATAAGCTGTTCATGAATGTAAGAATTGTATCTCCGTACATGGGCAATGATGAAGACTTTTTGACTCTACTCCATCCCATACTAAGATATGCAGCAGTGTTAATAAAAAAAAAAAAAAAAAATCTAGAGAATAATAAAAACAGCAATCAAAATAGTTCCCAGCCTAGTGGACGCACCGTACAAGAAAAGATTGGAAAATATTATCCTGTCGTCCTTAGAAGAAAGAAGAGAAGGGTGATATAGTTTCCATGTTCTGGTACATAAAAGGAGTGGATACACTTAACAGAGATGAGAGGAGTAATAATAGGTAAGAGAAAGAATATTAAAAAAAAAATGATATTGAAGTTGATTCAAGGAAACAAAGAAATAGTTTTCTGCATAGATGCATTCATTTGAGAAATGACTAAAAAAAAATCAGTCAAAACGTACTCATAGTAAAACCGAAGTCGACAGCGGACATCCACGACGTGTTTACTATTTTTTTTATACCACGCATGGTATATTTACTCTATATTCTATTCTAGATATTTTAGTGACACCTCCACGAACCAAATCAGGCTTTTAAGACAGGAGGCCAATCTCCACTCAAAACAGGAGACTGAGACCTTTTCATACCTTCCACTATTCTTCCATTCTTCTATCCTCCTTGAAATTCTCCCTCAGCAATTCCATGATTCAACATCATTGCTGCAATATTGTCCCCGAGAATAGAAGGGCTGTCTATTGTCAGCGAAATACACGTACACGCACGCACGCACACACACACACACACAGGAGGGAAATAGCTGTCGATCACGAGTCCAACACGTGATCCAAAGACCAAGTGAATACACACACACACACACACACACACACACACACACACACACACACACACACACACACACACACATTCACTCGACTCGATGGCGCGGTTGGTAGGTTCCCGGCTGCCACTACGGAGGTCCGGGTTCGAGTCCCGCCCAGGGCTAAAATAATTTCAGTACTGCTTTGCTGCGGGTAGTTACTCCAACTCTCGTGGGCGGGGAGTTGGGAGTGTGTGTGTACGTGTAAGGTCATAGCATTACCCATAGATCGGCCATATATGAGCTCTGAGCTGTCGATCACGTGTCCAATACGTGATCCAAGACCATGGTGAATCACACACACACACACACACACACACACACACACACACACACACACACACACACACACACACACACACACACACACACACACACACACACACACACCTCTCATGGCGCTGTGGTTAGAGCTCTGGCCTGCCACTACGGAGGTCCGGGTTCGATCCTCGCCCTGAAATAATATCAGTATCGCAGCGCTGAGGTGTTACTCCAACTCTCGTGGGCGGGGTACGAGCTCTGAGCTCTCTTCCAGGAGGGAAATAGCTGTCGATCACGAGTCCAACACGTGATCCAAAAGACCAAGTGAATACACACGTTATAGGGACAAACCATGAATACCTGTCGTTACATTACAGTGCAGAAATGATAATAAAATAGAGGAAAAAAATAAGCACCCAAACAGGCGAATAAAACAAAATAACCAGTTGACACAGCTTATAGCACCTTACTTAGGTGTTTGCCCGGTTGAAAGCTAAAAATTTGCATTGTAATGCATTCCATCGCCGAGATCAGAAGTCACCAAACTTTGTTCCGAGCGGGCCAGATAACTCAAAGAATAACTCAAAGATAACTCAAAGAACTTGCTGCAGCCACCACAAACACATCACACCCGCTACACTACATAGCAGAACACCCACACACACCAAGAAACATTTAAAACCTTTATTACGCACAGATACTCTCTTCTCTTCCTCCACAACCACCAAATACCAGCCTCCGGAAACATATTCATAATCATATCACTCACCGCTCCATTAACACACTGAAAGACAACACACTGCTGCATGCCAGACCCCCTGATATCCACCCTTCTGAATCCTCTCTCCCACGAAAGGACAGAGTCCACTTGGCCAGACTGCGATGCGGTCACCACCCAGCACTTCTAAGCTACCAGAAGAGGCTGGACGACCGTGTTGTGAACAGCTGCCCAGGATGTAACACTTCATTATACACAATCATGCACGCAAACAACACAACATACACTCTATAAAGGATTTGTGGGAAAACCCAGTTTCGGCTGTGGCCTTCCTTGGGGAGACGGGACTGCTCGGACAGACAGTCTAGGGAACGACAACAACAACAACTCAAAGAATAACGAGCGCAGGCCGCATAAACATTTTGTTCATTACAATACAGCGAGTACACAACAAATAAAGACAACCTACAAATTTATCTACCAATACACAAAATGAAATAAAATAAATAAATGAATAAATAAATAGATAAACAAATAAATAAACAGATTAGATAAATAAAATAAAATAAAATAAATAGACCACAAAAATATTTACGAGCGGGCCGGATCCGGCCCACAGGCCTAGATGAAGTTATTCCTACATACCTCTAGATTATAAAACAAGCCCTGACATTTTGAAAATATCATTCACCGTCTGATTAGTATTTAGTGAGGAAATACTTTCAATTCTATTACCATCATTTCCTTTTTAATTCTTGAAGGTCTGCAAGGAAAACTAGGTTCAAATGTGTAAGGGCAATTTTCGTTTTCTCTGATATTTGATGACAATTTTGTGGAAGAATTTATCGGGTAGATAATCATAAGGTAACTTTAGGCTTCAATACGACACTGCTTGTACTCAAAGAGAACTCGAGAGGATTTCCGGAGACCCCTAGACGCCAACAGAAACCTCCAGAATGACCAAAGACCATCTCTGCAGAGTGTCCATCACAAAGCACCAGAGCTGTTTGCTGATAACAACGAGTTACCCAGAAGAATCGTGTGACGGGGAGCAGGACGTATTTGCACAAGGCACCATCATTAAGGACGCTACAATCTCCAAGGTCACAAAGACACATCATCAGCTGGAGATCCACTGGAGACCAGCAAGAAGAGGGACCTTAACAGTGACATAACATCCCCTTCCGTTCCCGTACTCTCTCTCCTCCCTTTCCCACCCCAACCCGTCCAACTCTTTCCCTCTGTCTTTTCCTATCCCTTCTAGTATCCTCCTCCTCTATCTCTCCCTCACC
>NC_134809.1:26553040-26560540 GCF_046742065.1 Oratosquilla oratoria | reverse complement strand
ATGTTCAACCAACCTCACTACCAACGCCTTTCTTTATGGTTACGCCTCAGTAATTTGTACTCGAGTCGCTTCTAGGCTATAACTGACAAGGTTTCTGCGTAGTCCATCTCTTAGGACAATACGAAAGATAAGGGCATAGTGTATATCCCAGCGTTTCTCAACCAGGGTTCCCCGGAACACTAAGGTTCCGCAAAAGGTCCCCCAAGGGTTCCGCGAGAACAAGTGAGATGAGCTTATGCACTATTGATTTTTTATTGAATTTCATATACGTAATATAATTAAACACGCACGACATATTCTTGGTTATTGTAATAATGTAATATAGACATCATCCTATCTAACCTATTATTACGATGAAAATAAAATGAGAAAGATATGGTATATGCGTTTTTTTGTTGTTGTTGTTTTTTTGCGCAGGGGTTCCTTGAGACATGCAATTTATTTTAAAGGTTACGCAAGGGTAAAAAGGTTGAGAAACTCTGGTATATCCATTCACATGTAAACATAAAATGGGAATACATAATCATTACTGACATATAAGCTACCTTTCACAAATCAACGTATCACGCTTCGGAAATATTGTCAAATGTACCAAATACCAAACCAGTGAAGGCACAGAACAACAAAGAATTGCTGTATCATATCGCACCTACACTAATCTACCACCATGAAACCTACACTCATATATCTCATTAAACATCCTTTTGACCACAAACCTGTTTTCTGTCCTCACAGCTGTGGACACCACAAGTTTCTCTATCAACGTCTGGACGACAAAAGACAACCGGTAATGAAAAAAGGTTTTCGTAGTGAAATGGACCAACATCAATCCTGTTTCACGATGTTCCAGTGTAATCTACAGGGGACACATTTTGCGAAACAAGTCCATATTACTGCCTCTTATGAGCTGTACAAGTGTTAGCGTCACAACCTTCAGGCCCCCCGAACGCTTCCCAAAGATGGTTTGCGGTTGCCCCCTGGCCTATGACCCCAGCTAAGCGTCTACTAGCGTAATCACCACAGTACTCATACATTACAGACACTACGGACGACACATTTGACTCGGTGAGAATGACAAACATTCCCCAAAGGTCATCAGTGACAGACACTTGCCCAGGATCCCTCTGTCTGACCACAGCAGGTTTTCTGCAGTAGTATGATTACACTTCTTCAAATCACACTTCTTATCTATATATTTTAGAGAGGCAAAAAAGAGACACACGCGCTAAAACAAAATGCAGACAGAGGGATGCTCAAACTATTTATTCAAGCTTTTGGGCGCGTGTGCTCCCGCGTGTGCGTGCGCATATATTATTATATATATATATATATATATATATATATATATATATATATATATATAAAATGTAGTAGCACATTTAGTAAAATGTTTTAAATAACCCACTGTCGGGGTAAAAAAACAAAAGAAACAGATACAGTAGTGGTCGAAATATACAGTTCGTCTGTTTCTTTTGCTTTGTTTCTCCGACAGTGGGTTATTTAAAACACACACACACACACACACACACACACACACACACACACACACACATATATATATATATATATATAGATATATAATGTGTGTGTGTGTGTGTGTGTGTGTGTGTGTGTGTGTGTGTGTGTGTGTGTGTATGTGTGTGTGTGTGTGTGTGTGTGTGTGTGTGTGTGTGTGTGTGTGAGAGAGAGAGAGAGAGAGAGAGAGAGAGAGAGAGAGAGAGAGAGAGAGAGAGAGAGAGAGAGAGAGAGTCACCATGGTCTTGGATCACGTGTTGGACTCGTGATCGACAGCTATTTCCCTCCCGGAAGAGAGCTCAGAGCTCGTATATGACCGATCTATGGGTAATGCTGTGACCTTACACGCACACACACACCCAACTCCCCGCCCACAAGAGTTGAAGTAACAACCCGCAGCGCAGCGATACTGAAATTATTTCAGCCCTGGGCGGGATTCGAACCCGGACCTCCGTGTGTGTGTGTGTGTGTGTGTGTGTGTGTGTGTGTGTGTGTGTGTGTGTGTGTGTGTGTGTGTGTGTGTGTGTGTGTGTTTGTGTATGTGTGTGAGTTTGTGTATGTGTGTGAGTTTGTGTATGTGTGTGTGTGTGTGTGTGTGTGTGTGTGTGTGTGTGTGTGTGTGTGTGTGTGTGTGTGTGTGTGTGTGTGTGTGTGTGTGTGTGTGTGAGAGAGAGAGAGAGAGAGAGAGAGAGAGAGAGAGAGAGAGAGAGAGAGAGAGAGAGAGAGAGAGATTCACCATGGTCTTGCATCACGTGTTGGACTCGTGATCGACAGCTATTTCCCTTTCGGAAGAGAGGTCAGGGCTCGTATATGACCGATCTCTGGGTAATGCTGTGACCTTACACGCACACACACACCCAACTCCCCGCCCACAAGAGTTGAAGTAACAATCCGCAGCGCAGCGATACTGAAATTATTTTAGCCCTGGGCTGGATTCGAACCCGGACCTCCGTGTGTGTGTGTGTGTGTGTGTGTGTGTGTGTGTGTGTGTGTGTGTGTGTGTGTGTGTGTGTGTGTGTGTGTGTGTGTGTGTGTGCACATACATAAAGGTATGTTAGGTGTTCACTGACCTCCTTTCTGTCCTCTGCAGCCTCGTCACGCCCTAGGGAGCTACGACACGTTCCGCGAGGGCGCCCAGGGCCCAACACGCCACTGCAATTGGGTGCGGTTCCTCCAGGTCTCGCCGCGCTTTACTCCCGAAGTCAACATCGTCGCCTCCTGGAGTCCCACGGCTTGTCCAGGAGCTCCCTCTGGTCGCCCCGCGGCTGGAACCCTGGTTAAGCCGGGCGCTGCTAAGTCCCCATGGCTGGAAGGATGTCAAGGCTGTGGCGGCGGCAGCGGCGGGGAGGTTAGCAACGCCAGAGGCGGAGAGAGAGGCTGCATCGTCTTTGTGACAACTCGAACTCTTGGTCCCGACACTGAACTCGTTGCCCACTTCGTGCCAATGGATACCCTTTCCCACCATCGTCAGCAGTACCAAGAACAAAGCCATTCCCCGTTCACCTCCACCACATCCCCTTCCACAACAAGTGCTAGTTCCTCCCTTTCCACTACCCTTTCATCCCCACCAGTCTCTACACCTCAACTGTGGAGCATCAGGGACTTGCTGAGCGGGAAATCCCCACCAAAAAGACGGCACGACAGAATAGCGACATCGGAGCGTCTTCGCAGAGGACGGACACCTCCGCCAGCGAGCTCTCACCTTCTTCCGCCGACTCTGACGCAGCGACGCCCAGAAAAAGAGTACCTCTGTCCTGATGGCAGAGGAGAGGAGTGCAGACTTGGCGGTGGGCGAAGACTTCCATCCAATCACCCCTTCGCCCTGGCATCCCTCTACAGAAGGAACATCGACTCCATCATGACAGGTGAGAAACTTCTTTACCTCCTCGTCTTTATACTGTCGTCACAAAGTCAATGTATATTTTCACCTCATTAGTATGTGCAGTCGCGGGGCCAGTTCAGATGCTCTGTCAGGTTATGTACGCGCTTGTTCCTCAAGAGCACTTCTCTGTGGTTTGTCACCCTATTGGGTGGTCGGGATAGAAGCATGATTGGTGCATGCAATAAGCACGTTAAAGCTTTAAGTTAGTCTTAAATGTACCATAATCACTGTTACACTTCATTCAGGAGGATCATATACGTGTGTGTGCGTGTGCGTGCGTGTGTGTGTGTGTGTGTGTGTGTGTGTGTGTGTGTGTGTGTGTGTTTATGCGTGTGTGTGTATACAATGCACCATTCTACTACGCAATATTACAAAGGATTACAAAGGCAAAGCATGCCGACAGGAGACCTTTTGATCCATATCTAGGTCGGATGCAAAAAAAAAAAAAATAAAAAAAAAAAAAAAAAAAAAAAAAATCATATTAATAATAAATTAAAACTATAACAATGTAAATAACAATTAAAATACATCCCTGAATTAACTGCCGCACCTGGATTTCAATTTGAGGAATGTCTCCTCTTATCCCACAGACGGACCTCTCGACCTCTCACAGTCCCTGGTGGCCAGAACTTCCCCCACTGGAGGATCGAGTGGTGGTGACATCGACGAGCGCCGATCTGTCAGTTCGGAGTCCTCCGTGTCCTCCATGTCATCACTATCGTCGTTGAGTTCGGGAACAACGACATTTCCCAGCAAAGAAGCCCACGGCAGGTAAGGCATATAAATACATATAAGTACACTTATTCAGTGATCTGAGTTCGAATCCCGCCATGGCTAAAAATTTCAGCATTGATGCACTGCGAGCCGGCACCCCAATTCTGGTGGGCAAAGGATTTTGTGTGCATGAATGTGAGTGCGTGTGTGCGTGCGTGTGTGTGTGTGTGTGTGTGTGTGTGTGTGTGTGTGTGTGTGTGTGTGTGTGTGTGTGTTTGTATGTATGTGTGTGTGTATGTGTACACGTATATGCATGTATATACATCTATATACTATATACCCCATTAACAGGCCCCAGACAGACTCCTCTTCAGTGGTTCTAGTAAATGTGCCTATGACTAACATGAAAGTGACAGTTGAAGATGCGGTCGAGAGGACTGAAGGAAGAAGAGAAGTTCCTCTGTCGGGGACCGTGTCCTCAGCGGGGGCCACCTCATCGCGAAGGGCCCGAGAGAGAAGTATCCTTCCGTGCCTTATCTGCGGGAAATCCTTCGACCGTCCATCACTTCTCAAACGACACATGCGTACACACACAGGTATGTCCCAATCCTTCCCTAACCCCATTACCGGGTATTCCAACACTTTATGATCTATACTTGATCAAAGTTCTGAACACTTTTGTAAAAAAAAATGATAATTTTTTTTGCGTCCCTATCCTAATTTTGATTTATATTTAACGTCCTCAAGACGCTCCTGTAAAATCCGTTGGTCCCAGCTTGCCTTTGACGCCATCTTGACAACATTTTGAAGTTTCTGTTGGTGAAATTTCTTCTATTCTTGACCTGCCAATAGATCATCCACCAGTCAACTTTGTTGGCACTTTTGACCTCCATATACTGACGTGACCTTTGCGTTCACCCCTCCTACAGGCGAGAAACCCCATTCTTGCGAAGTGTGTGGGAAAGGGTTCTCGACGTCGTCGTCCCTGAACACCCACCGACGCATCCACTCGGGCGAGAAGCCTCACCAGTGCCGAGTCTGCGGAAAGAGATTCACTGCGTCTTCGAACCTCTATTACCACAAGATGACTCATGTCAAGGTAAGTAGCAAGTCTCTCACTTGACAGTTCTAAAAGAATGTGCATTATTAATTATTATTATTAACATTATAACATTATAACATAACATTATAGCGTTAACATTATAGCGTTAACATTATAGCATTAACATTATAGCGTTAACATTATGGCGTTAACATTAATAACAGCAACAACAGCAACAGCAGCAGCAACAACAACAACAAAACAACAATAATAATAATAATAATGATGATGATTAAATAATAATATCAATAACAATAATAATAATAATGATAATAATAACAGTATGAATAATGCAAAAATAAAACTTTAGCCTCATGCTTAGTGACACTCAAAACAAAAATCTATAAAATTTGCGCTACTCTGTTGAAGAGGTTGCCAAATGCGTGTGTATGTGTAGGAGAGGGTGGGAGAAGGCTGTCCGTCGGCATATTCTACTTCAGATTATTTACAATTTGACATTTAATGCAAATAACCAAAGTCTCTATCAGTACAACGATTCCGCAAAAGTGCTTAAAGATGTGCTACCAGAACACGGGTTCTGGCCTAAAGCCAACCAAGGTACTCTAGTCTTTAGTGAGGTCAAAAGGACACAATCAGTGTTTGGAGTTTGGCAGGAACAAATATTTGCGTTGGATTGAGTCTCTAAGACAAGCATGGGTGAAACCTCTTCAGTGAAATTGAGGGAGAGCTGTACTCTATGTATCCTAATGTAGTCAGGGCCAGAAACCTTGGTTAAGCTAATCATCAGACCCCGATTACAAAGAGCGTCTTGTTGTGGGATTCATACCACAACTGTATGATTTCTGTTGTTTATCACGGCGAATATAAGGAACTCGTCCACGGTATTTGCCAGATTCTTAGTTTAGCGTTAATTTTCTATTAGTAAATACGCGGGTGATGTTAGTCATATATGTCATTTGCAGCACGGTATTTGCCAGATTCTTAGTTTAGCGTTAATTTTCTATCAGTAAATGCGCGGGTGATGTTAGTCATATATGTCATTTGCAGCACGGTATTTGCCAGATTCTTAGTTTAGCGTTAATTTTCTATTAGTAAATACGCGGGTGATGTTAGTCATATATGTCATTTGCAGCACGAGATTTGATCAATTCTATGTTCCTCCTCCGACAGGAAAAGCCACACAAATGCTCTGCCTGTCCACGGTCCTTTCCGACGCCGGGAGATCTCCGGGCTCACATGTTTGTCCACTCAGGGTTGTGGCCCCATCGCTGCCCCGTCTGCACTAAAGGATTCAGCAAGCCAACCAACCTGAGGAACCATCTCTCCTTACATTCCGGTACGTTCCACCCCGTCCTCCGCATCAGTACCTCACCTCCAACTCAGGGAACATCCAACAAGCAATAATAGTCATACCAGAATTTTGGAAATGTGTCACTTGTATAGTGGTATCTGGCATCTCCTACAGATAGCACTGGGAAGTGCTGGGTAGTGATTATATATTCGAAAGAACTTCTGATATACTAGGTTATTCTTACAATATAACCATGTATACAATATGTTATTACATATGCCTTGATATAGATCACACTATTCTTCGCTTCAATTAGAAGCATGTTTTTTTATAACTCGATTTCTTGTTGCAGCTGCCATTCCACGGTCACAGACAAAAGACGGCGAGGGTTATCAGGTGGTGCTGCCTCTCCAATAGCACCGTGCTGAAGTCATCTGACCAGTGGCTTCCCCCTTCCCTCAAGTGGCCAACACCTAAAAAGTTGCCCCACAGTCAGCAAGCCCTCCGCAGCTTGATTGAGCCTTACTTCTTTTATGAAATTGGCTCCCAGTATAGGTTTAGTCAAATAAATTGCCGACAATATCATTATTTATCTGAAGGGCAAAGGATGCCCTAAAAGGGTCCTCAGTCATTTTCTGTTCAGCTAGAGGTACGGACTTCCCTCAGCTGAACTTTCCGTCATCTCCGGAATGATATTTTTGGAGTAATTTATGCTAAGGTATGCACTGGGAAGAGTGCTGGTCTCATATTCGTTTAGTTGTGGGTTCGAACCCCGCATGTCTCCCCGATTCCCAGCAGTGGCTGTTACCTGCGTCAACAGTCCAAGCGCATAAGTCAAAAGTGACTCGGCCACATCTATGCGTCTCCTGCTGTAGACTCACCACCACCTTATACTAATAGGAAAACACTTCAAGCCCGGTGGCGTAGTTTGTGTACTTCGGTCTGGCGTATGAAGGACTGATTTTATTAAACCAAGGGGGTGATCCTTCCACAGACTTGATCAATTCACTACGTCAACATGAAGACAACCCCTAC
>NC_134809.1:26543040-26545540 GCF_046742065.1 Oratosquilla oratoria | reverse complement strand
GTTCCTGTTTTTAAAGAAGGGAGATAGATCGACCATATGCAACTACAGGCCAATCAGTTTGAAAGACGTCGGTTATAGGAAAGATGCTTGAATCAATATAGTAAATAGACTCAGAGAACACATTTGAAGGGCATAATTTAATTCGTGATTCACACCAGCATGGTTCTCCAAAGGTAAGTCATGTCGGTGACTATCATCTTCACTATCCTTTTACACTAAGGTATATAAGGCGTCAGACAACAATGAAAATTACGATGTTATTTACCTTGACTTTAGCAAAGCGATTCGACAAAGTGCCACACCAGAGACTACTAAATAAAATCAAAGGTAGCCCATGGCATAGGAGGAAAAGTGTTAGAATGGATTAGAGCTTGGATTAGTAACAGAAAACAGCGGGTCACCATAAATGGAATAAAATCTAGGTGGGGCAATGTTCACTAGCGGGGGTCCCCCAGGGCTCGGTTTGTGGGTCCCCTTATTGTTCATTATGTATATATAAACGACTTAGACGATGGGTTTAAATAGTGATGTTAGTAAGTTTGCGGACGACACTAAAATAGGACGCCTAATTAGGTCAGGAGAAGACGCCCAGTTTCTGCAGGATGATCTTGATAAACTGTTAACATGGTCGGTGAAATGGCAAATGAACTTCAATATCTCTTAAGTGTACGTGTGTTAAACGTAGGGCTACACAACCCCGAAAATAGATACAATTTAGATGACACGTTTTTTGTTAGAAAAATCTGAGGAGTGCGAGAGGGACTTGGGAGTTCTGGTGAGTCCGGACCTTTAAAACACCAGGAAGCAGTGCATTTAGCTGCCAGAAAATAAAGCAAACAGCCATTAGGCTTCATTGCTAGACGGTAACAAATAGAAGTGCAGAGGTAATTATTAAACTCTATCTAGCAATAGTTAGACCCATCCTGGACTATTGCGGTACAGTTTTGCGGTCTCCGTCCTACAAAATGGACATAAATTGCACTAGAATCAGTTACAGAGTATGAATGACCAAAATGATACAAGTGACTCGGAAATTTGCCTTACGAAGAGAGGCTTAGGCACCTAAACTTACACTCATCCTGGAAAGACGCAGAGTGCGGGGTGATCTAATAGAATGTTTCGAAGTGGATCAAAGGCTATAACAAGGGTGATGTTGCATGCAACAAGGTCATCATAATAAAAACAACAGGGGCAGGACTCGCAGTAATGGGTATAAAACTGGACGAATAAAATTTAGGATTTAAGAAGGTAATAGGCAAGAATTGGTTTAACAAATAGGTGGTCGATGAATGACTAAAACTAGTAACCACGTAGCTAAGCGCTGAAACTCTCAGTTGTTTTAAAAAACGATTAGACCAACTTTATGGATGGGGACGACAGGTGATGATGGATACGGAGCTGCCTAGTGGTAGGCCTTATGGTCTTTTGCAGTCTCCACTCCTTTATTTCTTATGGTTCTTATGTTCTTATATCATATATACATTACATATATATACATATATATATACATATACATATATCTATATATAGCAATGATACATATCATAGATCTATATATATACATATATATATATATACATATATATATATATAATATATATACATATATATATATACATATTGCAAAAATAATCACAATAACGCGTGACGAAAAGATATTGCAGAAACCACAGGGAAATTAAAGTCGGAATACTAGTATTCCGACTTTAATTTCCCTGTGGTTTCTGCAATATATATACATATATATATATATATATATACATATTATACATATCGTTATACATATTACATACATATATATAGTATATATATATACAGTATATATATATATAACACGTACGATATAGATATATATATATATATATTTACAATTACATAATATATATACATCATATATGTAATATATATACATACAGTATATATACAGCAGGCCATTCTCTATGTATATATATGTACATACATATATATACAGTATATAATATATATATATATAAGTATACATACAAATAGTATACAGCCTATATGTATAAAATATACATACATATATATGCTATTATATAATATATATAGAGATATAGTGAGAGATATATATTAGATATATAATATATATATATTATATAGGACGATAGGCATCTATATACATATGTATCTATATAGTCGACATATACATATATACATATACATATATAACATATACATATACATAACATAGTACATATACATATATATTACATATACATATATACCATATACATACTGTATATACATTTTATATATACATATATATATGTGATATGATACATACATAGTGACTGTAGATATATATTATCGGCCCATATAATATACATTATATACATATTAGTGACTGTATATATACACCACACTCACACACATATATATATATATATATATAGATATATATATATAATATATATATAATATATGAAATAGTATATAAAAGATTATACTATAACATATATATAATATAGTGATAGCTAGG
>NC_134809.1:26510540-26530540 GCF_046742065.1 Oratosquilla oratoria | reverse complement strand
TCTTTTCCCCTGACCTTCCGTACATGTGGACTGATAGCGCTCGTATCAGTTACTTCCCATTACCACGCGCATGCGCACATACACACAGTGGAAGAGTTCCCGGCCACCACTACGGCGGTCCGGGTTCGAATCCCGCCCAGAACTAAAATAATTTCAGTATCGCTGCGCTGCGAGTCGTTACTCCGACTCTTGTGGGCGGGGAGTTGGGTGTGTGCGTGCATTACTCATAGATCGGTTATATATGAACACCGAGCTCTCTTGCGGGAGGGAAACAGCTGTCGATCATGAGTTCAGCACGTGATCCAAGACCATGGTGGCAAAACACACACACACACACACACACACACACACACACACACCAACTGTTGTTTGGTCATTCTGCAAATTGGCCAAGAAGATTACGGATTTTACAAAATTACTAAAACTGTAATAATTTTGCCAAATATCCAAATATTTATGGTTACTTTGCTAACTGACGACTGCTTTGGTCATTTCTCGAAATGGCTAATCAATTAGGAATGACCGTAACGTATACACACATATACTTTACATGTATATACGTACGTATGTATGTATGTATGTATGTATATATGTATGTATGTATGTATGTATGTATGTATGTATGTATGTATGTATGTATGTATGTATGTATGTATGTATGTCTGCATACATATACGTACACATACTCTACATACGCACGTTTCCCTTTCAAGTAGAGAAGGAATATCCTGTGATCTGATGTTAACCCATTCTCCTATCATTCAACGACGAATCACGTCATGTGTTGACCTTAGGCAAAGATAGCACAAAAGAATTCGTCTCCATTGGTAACTTTTCTGTCTTTCGAGTATCTAGTTCTCCTAGACATGTGTCCCGTGGCCACATGTGAGCTTAAGGGTGTTCTTTTTTGCGGCCTCATTCAAAAAGTGCCGAGTCAATTCACCCTAACCGCAAATATAAACACGTTACTGTCCACCTTGAGCAAGAGGATGGTGTGTGTGTGTGTGTGTGTGTGTGTGTGTGTGTGTGTGTGTGTGTGTGTGTGTGTGTGTGTGTGTGTGTGTGTGTGTGTGTGTGTGTGTGTGTGTGTGTGTGTGATTCACCATGGTCTTGGATCACGTGTTGGACTCGTGATAGACAGCTACATCCCTCCCGGAAGAGAGCTCAGATCTCATATATGACCGATCTATAGGTAATGCTGTGATCTTACACGCACACACACTCCCAACTCCCCGCCCACATGAGTTGGAGTAACGACTCGCAGCACAGCGATTCTGAAATTATTTCGACCCTGTGTGGGACTCGAACCCGAACCGCCGTAGTGGCGGCCGGGAACTCTACCAATGCGCCATCGTGTGTATGTACTTGTGTGTACTTGTGTGTCTGTGTGTGTTTGTGTTTGTGTTTGTGTTTGTGTGTGTTCACCTTGGTCTTTGGATCACGTGTTGGACTCGTGATCGACAGCTATTTCCCTCCCGGAAGAGAGCTCAGAGCTCGTATGACCGATCTATGGGTAATGCTATGATCTTACACGCACACACACACCCAACTCCCCGCCCACGAGAGTTGGAGTAACGACTCGAAGCGCAGCGATACTGAAATAATTTCAGCCCTGGGCAGGATTCGAACCCAGTACCCCCGGTACCACCGTGCTGAGAGTCTGAGCCTCTACCAACCGCGCCACCGAGTCGTGTGTGTGTGTGTGTGTGTGTGTGTGTGTGTGTGTGTGTGTGTGTGTGTGTGTGTGTGTGTGTGTGTGTGTGTGTGTGTGTGCGTGTGTGTGTGTGTGTGCGTGTGTGTATGTGTGTGTGTGGTCACAACATTACCTATAGATCGACCGTGAGTGTAACAGCTGTTGGTCACGGTGAATCACGTCTACCCCGTGTTCCCAACTACCCTAATCTCATCCTTACCACATGTCCATCCTTCCTGACCTCATGCTCTCATGTCCAGACCCCGAAGTAAAAAATGTGACCGACCTATACACGGCCTCTCCCTTCCCTTCAATCCCTACCACGACTTAGCAAACCACTGCCCATTTTGTAATCGGCGCTCGTGCAGCCGAACTAGTACAACACTGCACTTTCTTATCACAGTGGGCGGCAGCGCGGTTATCACTACATTGCCAAATCATTCCAATATGACCGCCCTCTGTTCCTGACACCCTGTTCGTGGTGCACGTACAAACACGCACAGTAACGTGAACACACACATCCCGTAAGCTCATCCAATTCAGATAGAAACTAGTGTCGTTAACATTGTAGTATGTGAAACTTTGGAGAAAAAAAAGGAGATAAATCGAGGGTACAATATATCAGAAAAATAAGTTGGATTTAGAGTGGAACGGTATTGCTTAGCGAATCTACTAAATTACTACTAAAGAATCTCGGAAATCCTCCCAAGAAAGAAGGTTGAGTGGACTGTATGCCTAGAAAACAGAAACTCTCTCTCTTATCTTATTCTCCCTCTCTTATCTCATTCTCTCTCTCTCTCTCTCTCTCTCTCTCTCTCTCTCTCTCCCTCTCTCTCCCCCCTGCCTTAGAAGAGGAAAGCAAGGTCTCGAGGTGGGATTCAAAAACAGGCCGAGAATGAGGCAGCATCTAAGACTAACAGTGTAATCATACCCTCTTAAAACTTTCTCACACTAACAATAACTTCATTATTCCAAGTAACAACAAAAAATCAGCCTATGATGGTAGACTCGGGGGGACGGTAATCTTTGGAAGCTATTAAGCCTCGATGACGAGGGTAATCATAGTAACTTTCTCAAAACGCTAATTAACTGCAACTAATGACCTAAAGGGCAAGTAAGTGTTGACGTAGGATAGTTTAGTAGACGCTAATGCTAGCTGCAAGTTAACTTACCTAAGGGTAAGTAAGTGTTGACACTAGGATATTTTGAAGACAAATTAACTAACTTTCCCTTGACATTAGGCAAGTAGAGGGACTAGTTTAGTTACTGCTATCACTAGTGGCTACAAAACTAGCCACTTGTCAACGAGGGAGGCTTTAGTCACAACCTACACGGTTGGCGTGTCAAAACCTGACCTTTGGAGAACGACTATAAATGGCAATTCTTTCTCTATCATAGTCTTACATACCTGTACTCCGCTTCCTAAGTGTAATGACTGTGGTCTCAATAGCCTTGTTTAAACCACAATATGACAATCACATCCTAGATGTGGGACTCATAACAAGAAGCTTAATAAATATTTCCCCATCACCTTTGGATTAGAAAAGCTCGATTTAAGCTCCACTTCACCAGAGCTTCAATCTTTATGAACAATCTCGCGCTCATTTTGATAAGATATGTAAACACTTCACCATGTTCTATCAGCATCGTCGTTAATATGGCGGTATTTTGTAAATTCCAGCCAATACTTGACACTGTCTATCCTATCCTAACAGGACCTAGCCAAATGCATTAGAAAACTTTGAGAATGACGGCTAAATCGGTGATATTATCGTCCTAATTAACTCAGTTGTATGCTTAACTGGCTTATCGACGTTCGTAATGACCAGTGGAACTGTCATTAACATTTTTATTTTCTTGAACATTTACTCCGACTCGACAGGTGATTTTGTTCAACCGAAGGAAACCCACTGAGCAGCGGAAAGTGTTACTGGAAGTAAATATAATTTCTAATGAGCAACTTCGTTGGAAATTTAATCCTAACCATTCTTTTGACAATCGCCTCTCGTCGTCCCATATGTAACAAACAGCAATCGACGTCATTCACATCTTTCCTCATGTTTTGAGGACTTATTACTCTGGGCTTCCACAACGCTGACCGTTGAGAGTTCGTTTGAGTAAAAATGACTTCGGTTACAATATTTTGTTTTTCAAATCTCCAAATATCAAATTATCTTTCCGTTATATATAACAAAGCTGAATGATAATCTAAGAGATTGTAAACCTAGACGTATGTTATAACTACTGTTGAAATGTTCTTAGACAAGTCTAGATTTCTGTAAGCGAAATCATATTCTAGTTATTCAAATGGAGGTTGGAGGTAGGATGTGGGAAGAAAAAACGACACCCCTGATCGTTCCATCATTACGAACTCGGTAGTTTGACTGTCTTACCTCAATTCTCCTCGTCACAGCTTGGCTTCCACGTAATTTTCTTTGTTGCGCTTGTCCTTTAAGCACTCTGGTTGATATATCACTATCACATTACACTAAATAATTAAACCACGCGACACTAAAACGGTGCACTACACAATCACAATCGACACTTGTCAAAATGTTCAGAGGAGTGACAGTTCGGAAGGAAGTGACGAACCGAAATCTTGGTTCCTTCCGATCTTTCACAAACCAAAATTTCTTAGGTTATATTTGAAAAGACTCGGGTGCCACTTTCTACCTTTCTAGTAAAGAATAATAATTATTATCCTTATTACTATTCTATATATATGTTTGTGTGTGTGTCTGTGTGAGTGTGAGTGCGAGTGTGTGCGTGCGTGCGTGCGTGTGTGTGTGTGTGTGTGTGTGTGTGTGTGTGTGTGTGTGTGTGTGTGTGTGTGTGTGTGTGTGTGTGTGTGTGTGTGCGTGCGCGCGCGCCCCCCCAAGATGCGTTCAGCAGCTTAATTATTCATCATATCAGATGAATGTAGTTGATACAATTGTGTGCCTATTATCTTCTAACACACAGTCGAAAAGCCACTGAATATCTGTTTTTATAGCGTGGTCGGTCTGAAATGACATCGAAATCCTCAGAGTAAAGACAACCAGGGACATCATATACAATAAGGACTTAAAATGAATGGAACTTTTGCAGAACATTCAGTCACGAGCAAAATTTTTGACCCGCCTAGGTTTTTCCCTGATACGGATTTCAAATTCTTTGTTTCACAATTTTATTTTCTATCCATTCAAGAAAATTATTTAACTATAAATTGAATACAATATGGGAAAACGTGTCACGTGCCCGACAAATATATAATATTGAGGTTGTGCTCGTGACTCTCACATATAAGACAAAATTACTTACTTATCAGCATGTAACATGATAATAATGGACACTCACTGTGATGTCATTTGTAGATCAATTTACGAGCAAGTATTCTCTGTGTGTGTTGTAAACCCTTTTGGACGACAAGAACATAAGGATAAAGGAGACGGCAAGAGACCATAAGGCTTACACTAGGTAGTGCTATGTCATCCCAATTCATAAAGTTGCTTAACCTTTTCTTAAAGCAACCTATAGTTTCAGCGGTCTTTATATGGTTAGTAAGACTATTCCATTCGTTGATCAATCCATTGGCAAACCAGTTCTTCCCTATTTCCTTCTTAAATCTAAACTTAATGCTCTGGTAGCTCTATTCTTGGCGCTAATGCACGGTTTCCTGGATTTAAGGTCAGGACTCACTAGCAATCTAAAGTCTCTCTCGCACTCAGTTTTCTCTCTCTCTCTAAAAAATAAATAAACGAAAGTCTTATCTAACGTATACCTGCTTTCTGGGTTGTGTAAACCTACATGATTTTTTTTACATAGTTCGGAATAACTATATTGTAGAATTCTAGATTAGTTGTGCAAGAGTTCTTATGTCTGAAGCTACGCTGGCTGTCATTTACTAGACAGCTGTTTTCTGGGTGGTGTTCTATAGCATCTCTTAGAATTGTTTCCATGATAGAGGCCAGTATTATTAGCCTATTGTTTTGCGGTTTCTGCTTATCGTTTTTTATTTTTTACTTGTAGATTCATTTATTTATCTATCTATTTATTTATTTATTCATTTAATTTACTTAGGAGTAACGCCAGCTAACTTCCATTTGTTTGTTCTCTCCACGGTTGCGATACATTTTTTTCTATTATTTCTATTGGGATTTTTTCTCTCTCCTTCGCGTTCTATTCTATTTCTCAGAATTGTTTCATTTTTTTTCATATGGTCGAGGTTAGGTTTATTGGCCTATAGTTCTGTGGTTTCAGTTTATCACCCTTCGTGAATACAGGAGTAACGTTAGTTAATTTACATTCTTGTGGCAGATTTTTTTTTTTAATAATTTCTATCTGGAAATTACTCAGATAATATTTCACTTTGAAGTGTTTGATTTACAAATACGGAGCTAAGATAAATGTTTAAAATATCTCACATACCTTCATTTGAATGTACAAGCTTACCGTTGGTAGAAAAAGATGTGCCAATATGATTCCTGAGTACTTTGTTGTCTCATATAACTGTAAGATTATTTAGGATTTTCGCCAGACTTTTTAGCAATTTTTCATTTATAATTAGATTTTATTTTCTGATCGTCTTTTTCAATCCCTTTTGGGTCATCATATAATCTTTATAAATATTATGGGATTCATATCGCTTGAATTTCATTTTCACGTGTCTTTTTCAATGCTTTTCCGTTTCTTGTATAAGTCATTTCGATTGGGTTTGATTTAGATGTTGCCTTTCCATAGACTGTAACTATGAATATTTTCATTGAGGATGTTAACCTATGTTATAAATAAAGTTAGATTTGAGTCCTACAGTCGCATCCTGTAGGGACCATGGAGTTTACTGTTGTATTGTACTCGTCTTTCCCTCTGGATTTTCATCTAATCTTAACTCCCAATGTATGAATTGAAGCTCTTGTCACAATAAAGTAAATACAACTCTTATCTCGAGCCAATGATTATTTTTTTTCTTCTGAAATTAGGTATTACAAATGTCTATTCTGAAACTATTATGTGGTTTTAATCTTGTTAAATTGTGATCACTGGACGTAAAGGTTTCACCAACTTGTAAAAGTACATCAGCTATTACATTTTCGTGGTTGGTTGATCGAATATATTCCCTTGGTTTGTAAATTATGAGAAGCAAGTAAGTGCCTTGGGTATTAAAGAGTGTCATTAGAAATAGGCACCTGGAAATAGATAAAAGAGGAGATTGTATGAAGGGGTGATTGTGCCTATGGCTTTGTATGGGGCAGAGGCTTGGAATTTAAGAGAAAGAGGGAGGAAAAGTTTGACTGTGTTAGAGATGAGGTGTCTGAGAAGTATGGTAGGGGTTACTAGGTTCGATAGAGTAAGAAACGAGGAGGTGAGGATGAGAACGGTAATGGAAAAGATGACAAATAGAGTTGATGAAAAAGTATTGTGATGGTGGAAAGAATGAGTGAAGAAAGGTTAGTAAGAGAGGTGTGGAAAGCAGATGTAGAGGGAGTGAACTTGAGGAGGCGACTGAGGATGAGATGGATAGATGGGGCGAAGGGGGCATTGAGCAAGAGAGGAATGCCTGTTGAGCAAAGAAGGGAGAAGACAGGAGATAGGGATGAGTGAAAAATAGCTGTGTATAGATGATACTGCTATACAAGCGAGGAAGGGGCGGGGGATGGGGGGAGTAGGTGTGCTTATATGTAAGTGATATTTTGACACATCCGAAGGGATTTCTCCCCGTCATCTCTCTTCCTTCATGAGAGGACGGAGTGTGTGTGTGGGGGGGGGGGGGAGGTCGCCGATTAAGTGAAGCGGCTTTGCTGTGGATGTACTGTGTCTTGCTGCATTGCTTCTGACTCAAGGCAGTAGGCTGGATACAAGGGTAACCCATCATCTATGAGGAGGTAAGATGAGAAGGAAGTAAGGATGTTGGAGGGGAGTGTAGTGGAGTGGGTGGGAGTAGGTAACGTGTTTTTGAATTGGCTACCTCCCTTACAAGGGGGAAAAAGATCTTGGTATATAGATAGATAGCGAGTTCTTCTATATGCGTTAAGGAAGTCTATTAAGCGACTGTGTACACAACCATTCCCTAAAGTCTCCTAGTCAATGTTAGTAAACTAGAAAGAGTGGTGAAGAAAGTGTCAAAAGCAGAAATGAGAATATAACGTGAGGGAAATATAAGCCTTAAGAAAATAGAAAAGAATTCAAAATGAGAAAACAAGAGGAGACAGAGGTGAGAAGGAAGGGCATGGAGAAAAGAACGGAGTGGTGGAAGAAGAGGACAGAGAGAAGATTCCACAGCTAAATCCTAGGTACATACATATACCAAGGCTTTTTCCCCCTTCCAAGGGAGGTAGCCAAAAAGGGAAAGGCATAAAAACACTCCCACCCATTTCATCCCTAAATACACTCCACACCCCTCCCACCCTCCCTCTCATCTGAGCACCTCCTGGATGACGGGTCATCCCTGCACCTTGCCCACCGCCCTGGGTCAGAAGCAGTGTCACAAGACACAGCACATCCACAGCAAGGCCGCTTCATTTAATCGGCAACCCCCCCTCTCCGTCCCCCCTTGCATATAAGGAGAGGACGGGGAGAAAATCCCTTCGGGCTGCGTCAAAATTTACTCACACATACTAGCCCCCCCCCCCCCCCCCGCCCATTCCGCCTCATGCAAATCACAACATCATCCATATACAAACCATTCTCCACTCACCTCTGTCTTCCGTCCTCTCCCCTTCCTTCCTCATACAGACATTCCTCTCTTCCCCAAAGCCTCCTTCACCCCATCCATCTACCTCATCCTAGGACGTCCCCTCATGTTCACTCCCTCCACAACTGCCCTCCATACCGCGATTACTAGTCTTTCCTTCCTCAGTCTTTCCATGTGTCCAAACCATCCTACTATTCTTTCATCAACCCTATCTCCCAGCTCCTTTTTCACCCCTGTTCTCCTCCTCACCTCTCATTTCTCACTCTATCCAGCCTAGTAACCCCCACCATACTTCTCAGACACCTCATCTCAAACACATTCAAACTCCTTCTCTCTTCTTCTCTTATGTTCCACGTTTCTGCCCCATACAGTGCTGTTGGTACAATCACTCCTTCATACAGTCTCCTCTTCGCATCCATTCCCAAATGTCTATTCCTCATTACACTTTTTAATCCACCAAGGCATTTACTCGTTTCTCTCAATCTACATTCTACCTCCACCTTCACTCCACCTTTTCCTGCTACACTTGCACCCAAGTATCTAAAACTATCCACTTCCTCCAGTCGCTCTCCCTTAATGTTCACTTCCAGTCTACTGCCACTTTCACCCCTTGTACATCTCATGACCTTACTTTTACCCACATTTATCTTTAGCTTTCTTCTATCACATATTCTCCCAAACTCTGCCACCAGCTCCCTCAATCCCTCCTCCGACCCTGCCACAAGCGCAGTGTCGTCCGCAAACAACAGCTGGCTCACCTCCCACTTTTCTCCATTTTCTTTAACCATCTCCAATCCGTGACCCACTACCCTAGCATTCACCTCTCGCACCACCCCATCCATTTATAAGTTGAACAGCCAGGGCGACATAACGCATCCTTGACGAAGTCCCACCTTTACTTCAAATCACTCACTCTCTCCATTTCTAATCCTGACACAAGCTCTACTACTCTCATAAAAACTCTTGACAGCTCCCAAAAGCTTTCCTCCTATCAAATAAATCTGCATAACCTCCCACAGTGCCTTTCTGTCTACCCTATCATAAGCCTTTTCCAGATCCATAAAAGCCCAAAAAAACATCCTTCCCCTTTCCTATAGCTTTCTCACATATCTGTCTTACCACAAAGATCTGATCTACACAACCTCTACCTGTCCTAAATCCACACTGTTCCTCACCAATTACTCCTTCTGTTCCTCTCCTAATCCTCTCAATCAAGATCCTCCCATAAGCCTTCCCTACTACACTTAACAGGCTAATCCCTCTGAAACTACTACATTCACACTTGTCCCCTTTTCCCTTGTAAAGAGGAAAACTATACAGGCACTTCTCCCAGTCCTCCGGTACTCTACCCTCTCTCCAGCAAACATTAAATAACCTCACCAACCAGTCCACCATCACTGAACCTCCCTTTTTCAGACATTCTGCATGGCATCCATCCAGACCAGGTGCCTTACCTGCTTTCATCATCTTAACAACTGCCTTCACCTCATCCTTCCTTATTTCTCCTCCATTCTCCTCACTCATCACTCTCATTTTCTTCGCATTTCCCACTGCAACTATCTTTCCTTCCCTATCCTCCTTCACATTTAGCAACTCCCTAAAATATTCTGCCCATCTTCCCCTTACTGCCTTCTCTTCCATTATCATCTCTCCATCTACACCTTTTACCTTTCCTTCCCTACTTGATTCGCCTCCTCTTCCTCTCTTAATTTCTTTCCAAAACATCTTTTTATTACTTTCAAAATTTTCTGTCATACTCTTACCCCATTTCACATCTGCTCTCCTCTTTGCCTCCTTTACCTTTTGCTTTACTTCTCTTTTCTTTTCTTTGTACGTCTCATATGACTCCCCCGTCCTCTTTTGTAACCAATCTGTGAATGCTCGCTTCTTCTCTTCTACAACCTTCTTTGTTTCCTCATCCCACCATTCACTACCCTTTCTTCTATTTCCCCCTGTCCTTCTTGTTCCACACACCATCCTTGCACACTTTAAGACTCCCTCCTTGAACCATCCCCCTTCCTCCTCCACACCCATCTCTGCTCCATCCTTTACTCCCTCCCACTCCTCCTTCAGCTTCTTTTCGTACTCCTTCTCCTTTTCCTTTTCATTCAAGGAGTTCACTCTAAGAACCTCCCTACCTTTTGTCCCTTTCCTCTTTCTCCATCTATCCTCCACTCTCAGCTTACCTTCCACCAAAAAATGATCTGATATTCCCCCACCCTCTCCCCTTAGCACATGTACATCCTTAACTCTTCCTATCATAATCCTATTTACCACTACATAATCCATTAGCGCTCTATCTACCACCCTTCCCTCCACCACCCTCTCCCATGTGTACTTATGCTTGACTTTTTTCCGAAACACTGTATTTGCTATCATCAACTCTCTTTCTAGACACATTTTACACCATCAACTCTCCACTACGATTCTTTCCTGGAACTCCACACTTCCCAACCACTCCATCGATTGGACCATTTCCCACCCTAGCATTAAGGTCTCCCAGTACTATTACATTGACATTTCTTCCTAAACCCTCTATGCACTCATTTAAATCTATCCAAAAGGCCTCCCTTTCTTCCACGCTCTTCTCACTGCCAGGCCCATATGCACTTACAAAGACCCACATCTCCTTTCCCAGTTTCACCTTCATCCACATTATCCTTGAGGAAACCTCCTTCCACTCCACTACCTGTTTACCTATCTCTTCACTTACTAGAATAGCCACCCTTCCTTCCCTCCCTCGCCCTCTCTTCACTCCTGATAACCTCCCACTTACACTCCCAAACTTACACTCACCCTTCCCTTTCAACTTAGTTTCACTCAAAGCCAACACATCCATCTTTCTTCTCACAAAACATACTACCTATCTCTTCCCTTTTACTCTCATCTGTACCACATCCACGCACATTAAAAGACCCAAACCTTAGGGTGCTGGTCCGAGGCCCTCCAGCACCCCTTATGCCTTCACTTTTGTTTTTAGGATATATGCCCCGTGGGGCTACAGGGAGAAGGATGCCTAGTCCCACTCCCCGTCCCTTTCTTCTCGCCTCTTACGATCCAAGTGGGATACTTGGTGGCAGTATTCTTTTCCCCCACCACAGGGAATTCCCCCATCACAGAAAGAGAATACTCAGAGAAATGGTACAGGACAGCAACAAGGGGTTGGGGGACAGCATAACGGAGGGACAGTCGTAGTATAAAAGTGTCATCATTTCTCTATGAACAGAGTTTTCTTCTATCATAGACAAAATGATGTGTGGCTCTGGTCCGTAGGGGCGCCCCATATAGACCCTAAAGTATCGACTGCATGCTACTTTGCCACAATAACAAGCAGCCAATACCCCAGACGGTAAATCCTAGGTACAGAAAATAAAAAATCCTGATAGCGTGACCACAGCCTTACTCAATTTTGAGGACATTGCGTCAGGTCGTAGTGTTCACAAATTCCTCAGAATTTGTCCAAGATATCAGCTTACCAGTCATGTGCTTTATATATAAGTTATTAACTGTAAAGAACCGTCTTCTTTGTTTATTCAATGACTACAGTAACCTGTATATCCTTTCATCTGCAATATGATTCTTTCCATCTCCAAAGCAAGGTCGGCGAACTACGGCTATACCATTAAAGTTATGGCCTCTGGAATATGTCCTTGTCGTCTATAATGGTCTCCAGATTGGTTGAATCTGCTGTGGTAACCAAGAAATGGATGAAGCTAATGAAATTACCAAAAGAGGTGGAGGTGTCGTGATGGAATGATGACATATTTCATCATTCAATGCCGAATTACAAACCAAGAATCTTACATTTGATCTTGCGGTTCATCTAGTCTACTCGGTTGACAGTCGATGTTCGATATGCCTTAATAGCTATCAGGACTGACTGGTGAGATCTACTGATGAAATCTGTTATAAGGTTTGGAAGGATATCGGGATTCATGAGACGATTTGAAAGGGGTCCAATTGCACAGGCACTTTATGAGGCTAAGTATTGTATTGTATTATATTTCGCCGGCGATAATAACCTGTGTTTCTACCCTTAAAAAAGAATTATACTATGACGATAAGATGAAGTTATAGAGGTGGTGAGGAGAGATGGGATAGTGAAAGATAAAATTGATAAACAAGGAGATTAGTCTACAATCATAAAATAATGTTGTGTAGCTCTGGTCCGTAGGGGGTTACTGAAGTGAAACAGTGTTTGGGATGAGAAAAACTAACCTACTAAGTATTTCAGCGGCTTTGACCCATCGTTTTTTGCTCATATTTCCGAAATAATAATTCACATCAGCATGGTATATTAGCACAGCCTAATTCACACCCTGTCCTAAGTTTTGACGTTATAGTGCATTCACAAGTGTATTTAATTACGGCGTTTACTCTTGATATTAAGTGTGTCGTAGCCGACACCCGTGAAGTAAATCAAACAAGTGAAGTTATGATACACGAGGTAGTTTGTGATGACGTCACGACTTCACCTGTTCGATTTACTTCACGGGTGTCGGCTACGACACACTTAATATCAAGAGTAAACGCCGTAATCAGATACACTTGTGAATGCACTATAACGTCAAAAATTAGGGCAGGGTGTGAATTAGACTGTGCTAATATATCATACTGATGTGAATGGTTATTTCGGAAATATGAGCGAAAAACGATGGGTCAAAGACGCTGAAATACTTAGTAGAAGGGAGTAACTATGATGACCAACGTATCGATAGTCTTGGTCACACAGGACTGATCCATACTGCGGCGCTGTGAGCTTTACAAACACTTTATAAAGACTGACAGAATATGGGGATGAGGTGGCAACGAAACGTTTCGACCCTTTGAACTTTCTTCAGGAGAGGAACCAAAGGGTTGAAACATTTGGTTGTAAATGGGGCTCCATACTCTAACATCTAGCTTTTCATTACCCCTTTATCCCCATATCATGAATAGACCAAGCTTTATTTTTCAGGGCAAAAGTAATAAATTTCAGATCTATTTTTCGTATAGTCAGTCAAAATACGCTTCTCGAAAAGTCCCATAGATGAAAGGAGAGTTGAAGAAATGAGAAATATAAGTCAGATGAGTTAAACACCATATAAGGACGGAGCCTTTATCTATACGACTTTCATGAAAAATATAAGTCACCTGCTAAAAATGAATTAACTACGGATAAGAATTGTTTACACAAAAACGATCATATTGATTCGCCGTATTTAAATGTCTTTCGATAACTTTTGGTCATTTATTTGACAATAAATATGAAATATATATGTATGAGAACAAAGTACATTTGTACATTAAAGTCAAGATGACAGGAGAAAGTGCGCAAGAAATTAAAAACTGGGAAGCTCGTCTCCAACTCCGTGTGTACATTGTACATTGTGAGAATTGACTGGTCATTTGAAAGAGATTTTTTTTTTCTATATTCGGGAGAAACTATCATGATTTCAAAGTTACAAAAAACAGTTTTGCAGTTGTACTTAAAACTCTTCCTATGCTTTTTTAAGAAACATTTTCTAAAAATAAATATTTTACATGGTCATATTCCCGCTTCACTTGTCCTGAAATCATGAATTTCGCTTCGTGTTCTTGTATTTGTTTTATATTTCAATATCATGTGTTCCAGTTCCAATAGAGGAAATCAGTGTCTCACACTGAAGGTTTCAGTCCTGTCAAATCAGGCAACATTCAAAAGACTACGAATTCTAGATCGAGCAGGGTCTAACATTACACTGCAAGCAAGTTGGATACATTAAATGTTCCTTCAATAATTAGTGATATAATCACAGAACCATCATGCACACAGAACCATCATGCACACAGAACCATCATGGACACAGAACCATCATGCACACAGGTAATGCACGAACCAGAACGAAAGTATATTCGCCACGATTTAGCAATTGATTCAGTCATAGAGCACTTGAACGGTCCTAAATGGAACGTAACAAGGATTACACCTTTAACTCATATTGCGCCGATCTAAACAAATTGAATATGTATGTTCGAGGTGGCTGAGGTTTTCGACCTTAAAGTTTTATCACATTGGGCTATTTTCCTCCAACCTCCAATTAATTCGTGGGATCGCCCACCTCCAAAACTTTTTCCTTCGTAGAATCACTAAAGCAGACTATTTAGTTTTATCGACAAAAATGAATAGAATGTCATTTGGAATGCTGGAGGAAATTATAATTTTCCTCCAACAACTGCGGGCTGCAAATCTACTCCAAAAGTCGAAGGAAAAATATCCCAGTGTGATAATACGTTTACGTCCAGTCCTTGAGCTGTGGCCGCCATATTGAACGACCTCCTCATTAAATAACTACTTTCAAAAACGAGCATTGTGTAAACACACGTCTTCATATAATACGTCCTCCAAACAGATGCACGTCAGTAGTCTTCTCGTAATATCACACGCTGCATCTCGAGTCTTAACTCCGGATTCCATTTAAGTATCATGTTCTCCCCCATTTAGCGACCACGTGTGCTCTACCGTCGGTCAGTTAGATAAGGATTCTGTTCAGCGGTAAGTGCATGGGATCCTCACGTTACTTCAGATGTTCGATGGATTTACGTCCCCGTCTATTAGATAATTAGTTGTCATTCTTCGTTCTCTCAACAGCGTGGCGTGATTCATAAATTGTTGTTCAGGGTCACTCCCTCTATGAAGAACCCATTCAAGCTGGCTCCAAACTTATCTAAAATAGTTACACACTCTCTCTCTCTCTCTCTCTCACACACACACACACACACACACACACACACACACACACACACACACACACACACACACACACACTCCTCGTGGCGCAGTGGTTAGAATTCCCGGCTGCCACTACGGTGGTCCGGGTTCGAATCCCGCCCAGGGTTGAAATGATTTCAGCATCACTGCGCTGCGGGTTGTTATTTCAACTCTCGTGGGTAGGGAGTCGAGTGTGTGTGTGCGTGTAAGGTCACTGCATTATCCATCGATCAGTCATATATGAGCGCGCGCGCACACACACACACACACACACACACACACACACACACACACACACACACACACACACACACACACACACACACACACACACACACACACACACACACACACACACACACACATATATATGTATATGTATGTATATATATATATGTATGTATATATATATATATACATATATATATATATACATATATATATATATATATATACATATATACATGTACATATATGTACATATATATATGTATATATATATATATATGCAAAAATAATCACAATAACACGTGACGAAAAGATATTGCAGAAACCACAGGGAAATTAAAGTCGGAATACTGAACGTTTTCGTCTATTACGGCATCCTCAGAGTACAAGGAAAACTTTCAGTATCCCGACTTTAATTTTCCTGCGGTTTTTGCAATATATATCTATGGGTATATATACATATATTATATACATATATTATATATATATATATATATATATAAGTGGATATTTTTAGATACCTAGGTGCAAATGCTGCAGAAAAAAGGGGAAGTGGAGGTGAAGGTGGAGGTAGAATGTAGATTGAGAGAAGCAATAAATGCTTTGGGGGATTAAAAAGTGTGATGAGGAATAGACATTTGGGAATGGATTCTAAGAGTAGATTGTGTGAAGGAGTGACTGTGCCGGCAGCCCTGTATGGGACAGAAACATGGAACATAAGAGAGGAAAAGAGGAGGAGTTTGAATGTGTTTGAGGTGAGGTGCTTGAGAAGTATGATAGGGGTTACCTGGCTTGATAAAGAAACGTGAAGGTGAGGAGGAGAACGGTGTTGGAAAGGGAGTTGGAAGATAAGGTGGATGGAAGAGTATTGGGACAGTTTGGACACATGGAAAGAATAAGTAAAGAAATATTTGTCAAGGAGGTGTGTACGGCAGAAGTGGAAGGAGTGGACATGAGGGGGCGACCAAGGATGAGATGGCTGGATGGGGGTAAAAGGGGCATTAGGAAAGAGGGGAATGTCTGTTGAGGAAGGACGGGGGAGGATAGAAAATGGGGTGAATGGAGAATGGTTGTGTATGGATGATGCTGTGATGCATGAGGTGGAGTGGATGGGGAATGGGGGATGGGGGATGGGAGGTGAGGGAGTATGTGTGAAAAATATTTTGACGCAGCCCGAAGGGATTTTCTCCCCGTCTTCTCCAGTTCTGCATGAGGGGACGGAGAGGGGGGGGGGTCGCCGATTTAATTAAGCGCCCTTGCTGTGAATCTGTTTTGTCTTGCGACACTGCTTCTGACTCAGACCAGTGGGCGAGATACAGGGATGACCCGTCATCCAGGAGGAGCCAAGATAAGAGGGAGGGTGGTGAATGGGAGTGGAGTATGTGAGGATGGAATGGGTGGGAGTGGTTTTTATGCCCTTCGTTTTTGCTACCTCCCTTGTAAGGGGGGGGGGAAGCCTTTGGTGTATATATGCATATATATATATATATATATATATATATATATATATATATATATATATATATATATATATATATATGTATATATATGCAGAAAAAATACTGGGAAATAAGACGCTTAGTCCGAACGTTTTCGTCTATTTAAGACAATGTCTTGAATAGACGAAAACGTTCGGACCAAGCTTCTTATTTCCCAGTGTTTTTTTCTGCATATTATTTTCACGTGTGCCTTGTGAATTACTGCAAAACACACACACACACACATATATATATATATATATATATATATATATATATATATATATAGATATAGATATATATATGTATATATATACATACATACATATATACACATATATATATTCATATATATATATAATATATATATGTGTGTGTGTGTGTGTGTACACACACACACACACACACACACACACACACACACACACACACACACACAACACACCTCTCATGGCATATACACACATACACACACACACACACACACACACATATATATATATATATATATATATATATATTGCAGAAAAAACAGTGGGAAATAAGAAACTTAGTACGAACGTTTTCGTCTATTTAAGACATTATCGAAGAATACAAAGTAACCAAGTTATGAAGCATCTTGTGTGTCCTTACCATATTCCCTACTACTTTATGTATATATATGCAACTATGTCTCTGTCACTTTGTATTCATTGATAATGTCTTAAATAGACGAAAACGTTCGGACTAAGTTTCTTATTTCCCAGTGTTTTTTTTCTGCAAATTATTTTTCACGTGTCCCTTGTGAGTTACCGCAATATACATATGTCGAGGTGGTTGACCACAGTTAAGCCCCGTGCAAACATGATTACCTCTGGTTCACCCTTGTTCTCTCTTTTGTGCGACACTGTGGTACTGAATAGATCCAAGTTGGTGGTCAGGTGGTCGTGAATTAGAGTTCCGGGACCAACTGTGGGCTTGCTGCGTTGGTTCCCGACAGGCTCGGCTAAATGGAGAATCGACCCGGCATTAAAAAAAAAAAAACAAAAAAAAAAAAAAAATATATATATATATATATATATATATATATATATATATATATATAAATAGATAAATAAAATAAATAAATAAATAAATACAACGGCTTGCAGCAACTGACAGGGCTGTGCCCTACCAGGGGTTTCTTCCCACTGCGTAGGAGTGGGATGGTGATTTTTTTGTATTTTTTTTCTCTTTTTTCTGATGCAATACTTGTCAAGTTGGATGGTGGATACGCCCTCTGTGGCAATGACGCTTACCTGGAAATAGTCCTTGATTTATTTCTCGGTTCTTATATTTGGTTTTATCTAAATTTATATCTCAATATACTTCCTTATCCTCGAAATCCATCTCGCCTCCTCTGCTCCTACACAGCACTTTTCCGTCAAAAGAGACCAGCTTATGAGATAATGTCTTTGGAAGATTGAAAAGGGGCAATATCTTTTTAAGGAGCTTGGTACTCTAGTCTTATTCAAAGTCCCTACATATTCTTTCGACCTTTTATTCACCGACTTGTGAGACCCAAGATGGGAAGATAGTTTGGGTTGGTTGAAAAGTATAATTTGTTCGAATTTCATTGTTTTTTTGTGTTGTTATACCCAAGTGACGCTTTATTAACCTTTTAAATTCTTTAAAGCAGAGAATCACTGAGAGTACACCACGTAATGATACAAGACAATAAAATGAATTAAATTATACTTTGTCATTCCTTAGATACTGTAACGTGATTATTTCACCGAAATGCCAGTTGGTAAGCAAGGGGCACGTTGAGAAAAAAAAAGTTTGGGAATTTGTGTTCTAAAAACAACATTTGTCATTTGTCCAGGATCCTAATTCAATTACATCAAATGACGGGTCGCACCTCTCGATACTGAATATCACTAACAAAGTGTTTAGTTCCTACGCTGAACAAGTTCCAGTAACTTGGTTATGAAGCATCTTGTGTGTCCTTACCATGTTCCCTGCTACTTTATGTATATATATGCACCTATGTCTCTGTCGCTTTGTATTTCTTGATAATGTCTTAAATAGACGAAACCGTTCGGACTAAGTTTCTTATTTCCCAGTGTTTTTTTCTGCAAATTATTTTTCACGTGTCCCTTGTGAATTACCGCAATATATATATGTCGAGGTGGTTGACCACAGTTAAGCCCCGTGCAAACATGATTTCCTCTGGTTCACCCTTGTTCTCTCTTTTGTGCGACACTGTAGTATTGAATAGATCCAAGTTGGCGGTCAGGTGGTCGTGAATTAGAGTTCCGGGACCGACTGCCCCAACAGTCCAAGTGCAGAGGGCAAAGTGACGGCTTCGGTCGCAGCTACTCAGCGCCTAATGAATTAGGCTCCTCATTTTATTCTTCTTTGGCATATTGGGAGGCCAAACCAGAATGTTCCTGCTGAAAGTAATACACATCAAAAGAGGTGAAATGAGTCCTATAGAAGAAAGTACGAGTACAATTGTATGATTATATACCAGATGTATTCGCCCTACCTCTTTAAGTTTCTTGAATACCCAATTATATGTATGGTTCCGCATAAATTCCCCTTCTGGAGTACTTCCCTAGACTGAGCACGTGGTGATTTTTTGCCTAACGTTATGGCTGGCGGAGCCGACCTAAATCCGCGTTCGATTAATACAATCATGTGTCCAGTCCTTCCTTGCCTTCCTGCTCGAGTGGATGGACCCGGTTGAGCTTCGACTGTGACAGGGACGGGTGGAGTGAACATCAAGAGGCGGCAGGTGTCGCTTTACGCTCATTAACAGAGATCCCGAGGTGTTTTGCTTGCCTTGTCTCCTCAGCAACCCGACGCGGTTCTGCGGTCACTCTCGGTGCTGCGCGGGAGGCCCGGTGGTCCGCAGCCCCACAGACGCCCGCCGACGTTCACGTTTCACTCACCGCAGGCCCAAAGGGGTCTCCATCCCATTACACTGTAGTAAATAGGATCACGTTCTGTGGTTTTGTTTATAATCACATCGGGCTGGACTATTATTCTCAAGAAAAGATGACTCCAAAGTTGGGAGGTGGGCTAGCGGAGAGAGGGGGAGGAAACGAATCTGTGTCACGGGCGGCAACCACGGACATTGACGCAATAATGGCGATGACGATGATGGTGATGATGACTGCTGATGCTGAGCTAATGCTGTTGTTGGCGGCGGCGGTGGTGGTGGTGGTGGTGGTGATG